>NC_143048.1:50560000-50770000 GCF_057628025.1 Oncorhynchus mykiss | reverse complement strand
CTGAACCATATGTCAGATATCATCTTCTCCTCCTGAACCGTATGTCAGATATCATCTTCTCCTTCTAAACCATATGTCAGATATCATCTTCTCCTTCTAAACCATATGTCAGATATCATCTTGTCCTCCTGAACCATATGTCAGATATCATCATCTCCTCCTGAACCGTATGTCAGATATCATCATCTCCTCCTGAACCGTATGTCAGATATCATCTTGTCCTCCTGAACCATATGTCAGATATCATCTTGTCCTCCTGAACCATATGTCAGATATCATCTTGTCCTCCTGAACCATATGTCAGATATCATCTTGTCCTCCTGAACCGTATGTCAGATATCATCTTCTCCTCTGGAACCATATGTCAGAAATCATCTCCTCCTGAACCATCTGTCAGATATCATCTTCTCCTCCTGAACCATCTGTCAGATATCATCTTCTCCTCCTGAACCATATGTCAGATATCATCTTCTCCTCCTGAACCATATGTCAAGTATCATCTTCTCCTCCTGAACCATATGTCAGATATCATCTTCTCCTCCTGAACCATATGTCAGATATCATATTCTCTTCCTGAACCATATTTCAGATATGGTTCAGGTCCTGTCAGAGTCTGATGCTACCTGAGTCTGATGCTATCTGAGTCTGATGCTATCTGAGTCTGATGCTATCTGAGTCTGATGCTACCTGTGTCTGATGCTATCTGAGTCTGATGCTACCTGAGTCTGATGCTATCTGAGTCTGATGCTATCTGAGTCTGATGCTATCTGAGTCTGATGCTATCTGAGTCTGATGCTATCTTAGTCTGATGCTATCTGAGTCTGATGCTACCTGAGTTTGATGCTATCTGTGTCTGATGCTATCTTAGTCTGATGCTATCTGAGTCTGATGCTGTCTGAGTCTGATGCTGTCTGAGTCTGATGCTACCTGAGTCTGATGCTACCTGAGTCTGATGCTACCTGAGTCTGATGCTACCTGAGTCTGATGCTACCTGAGTCTGATGCTATCTGTGTCTGATGCTGTCTGAGTCTGATGCTACCTGAGTCTGATGCACCTGAGTCTGATGCTATCTGAGTCTGATGCTGTCTGAGTCTGATGCTACCTGAGTCTGATGCTACCTAGGTCTGATGCTATCTGTGTCTGATGCTATCTGAGTCTGATGCTACCTGTGTCTGATGCTATCTGTGTCTGATGCTATCTGAGTCTGATACTACCTGAGTCTGATGCTACCTGTGTCTGATGCTGTCTGAGTGTGATGCTACCTGAGTCTGATGCACCTGAGTCTGATGCTGCCTGAGTCTGATGCTACCTGAGTCTGATGCTACCTGAGTCTGATGCTACCTGTGTCTGATTCTACCTGTGTCTGATGCTATCTGAGTCTGATGCTATCTTAGTCTGATGCTATCTGAGTCTGATGCTATCTTAGTCTGATGCTATCTGAGTCTGATGCTATCTGAGTCTGATGCTATCTGAGTCTGATGCTACCTGTGTCTGATGCTACCTGTGTCTGATGCTACCTGTGTCTGATGCTACCTGTGTCTGATGCTATCTGTAGTATGTTATATAGGCTACAGTGTGATATATAGGCTACATTATGAAATATAGACTGCAGTATGACATAGGCTCTGCACATTACGCACAACAGAAAAACAGAGCAACCCATAGCTGTAGCCATCCTCTCTTGGGTAAATAAATGAAAATGAAAGCTTCAGTAGTCTAATCCTTTTGCTTGTGAACTGTATTACTGGACTGTATTATTATATGAAATCAAATTGCATTTGTCACAGGCGCTGAATACAACAGGTGTAGGTAGACCTTACTGTGAAATGCTGAATACAACAGGTGTAGGTAGACCTTACTGTGAAATGCTTGTCAATCAATGTGGAGGCTATATACAGGGTGTACCGGTACAGAGTCAATGTGGAGGCTATATACAGGGGGTACCAGTACAGAGTCAATGTGGAGGCTATATACAGGGTGTACCGGTACAGAGTCAATGTGGAGGCTATATACAGGGGGTACCGGTACAGAGTCAATGTGGAGACTATATACAGGGGGTACCGGTACAGAGTCAATGTGGAGGCTATATACAGGGGGTACCAGTACAGAGTCAATGTGGAGGCTATATACAGGGGGTACCGGTACAGAGTCAATGTGGAGGCTATATACAGGGGGTACCGGTACAGAGTCAATGTGGAGGCTATATACAGGGGGTACCGGTACAGAGTCAATGTGGAGGCTATATACATGGGGTACCGGTACAGAGTCAATGTACAGATTTCCCTTAATATTGTGCGGCGTTTGTACCTCCTCTTTCTCTATTGTAGCTTCATTCACTTTCAACAGTTCAGAAAGTGTTAGTTTAGCCATGTATTAACTATTTATTATAAAAGATTACAGTCTTGGAGTTAGGACTCTGCTCCGTCAGGATAGCTCACTACCAGAGCGAAGTATCATATGAAAATGATAAAATAACTACAGGCAGTGAGTACGATATGCTACACCCCCTGAAGGAAGAAACTGGGGTAGTGGTGGGATGTATATTTTACTGTAAACAAATTGACAACAGACTTTCAGCACGCTTATAGGGAATGATATTCAACAAGCACAGCACTTTACACAAATGACTGATGATTGGCTGATAGAAATTGATGATAAAAAAAGATTGTGGGAGGATGTTTTGTTAGACTTCAGTGTGTCTTTTGACATTATCGTTCATAGTCTGCTGCTGGAAAAACACATGTGTTATGGCTTTACACCCCTTGCTATATTGTGGATAAAGAGTTACCTGTCTAGCAGAACACAGAGGGTGTTCTTTAATGGAAGCCTCTCAAATATAATCCAGGTAGAATCAGGAATTCCCCAGGGTAGCTGTCTAGGCCCCTTACTTTTTTAAATCTTTATGAACAACAGTAAAGCCAGTGTGTCTATGTATGCAGATGAATCAACACTATAAATGTCAGCTATAACAGCTACTGAAATGACAACAACACTTAACAAAGAGCTGCAGTTAGTTTCAGAATGGGTGGCAAGGAATACGTTAGTTCTAAATATTTAAAAACGAAATGCATTGTATTTGGTACAAATCATTCACTAAACCTTAAACCTCAACTAAATCTTGTAATAAACCATGTGCAAATTGAGCAAGTTGAGGTGACTAAACTGCTTGGATTAACCCTGGATAGAGTAACCCTGGATAGAGTAACCCTGGATGAAGTAACCCTGGATTGAGTAACCTTGGATTGTAAACTGTTATGGTCAAAACATATGGATACAACAGTAATGAATTGATGCTCTACCTTCTTACCAACACTATCAACAAGGCAGGCCCTACAGGCCCTAGTTTCTACCTTCTTAAAAACACTATCAACAAGGCAGGTCCTACAGGCCCTAATTTCTACCTTCTTAACAACACTATCAACAAGGCAGGTCCTACAGGCCTTGTTTCTACCTTCTTAACAACACTATCAACAAGACAGGTCCCACAGGCCCTAGTTTCTACCTTCTTAACAGCACTATAAACAAGGCAGGCCCTACAGGCCCTAGTTTCTACCTTCTTAACAACACTATCAACAAGGCAGGTCCTACAGGCCTAGTTTCTACCTTCTTAACAACACTATCAACAAGACAGGTCCCACAGGCCCTAGTTTCTACCTTCTTAAAAGCACTATAAACAAGGCAGGTCCTACAGGCCCTGGACTACTGTTCAGTCGTGCGGTCAGGTGCCTTAAAGAGGGACTAAGGAAAATGTAAATAGGCTCAGAACAGGGATGGCCCTTGGATGAACACAGAGAGCATACATTAATAATATGCATGTCAATCTCTCCTGGCTGAAAGTGGAGGAGAGATTGACTTAATCACTACTTGTATTTGTGAGACGTATTGTTGAAAGCACCGAGCTGTCTGTTTAAACGACTAGCACACAGCTCAGTCACCCATGCATACCCATGTATCTTCACAGTCCCCAAGTCCAGAACAGACTATGGGAGGCGCACAGTACTACATAGAGCCATGACTACATGGAACTCTTTTCCACAGTACTACATAGAGCCATGACTACATGGAACTCTATTCCACATCAGGTAACTGATGCAAACAGTAGAATCAGATTGAATTAGCTTAATATAAGGCTAATTCTACATTGAATGTATGACCTGGAGGAAGTAGGCGAGGACATCAATATATAAATCAATCTTAAACAGGATTATTTTGGGAGAGAGAAAGACTGTGAGAATGTGCTCGCATGCACATTGATTTAAAGCAAAGATATTCGAGTGATTGGCTGTTTTAAAACTGCAGCAGCTGACCCCCGAAAGCCAGATGGAGAAGTGTAAATAAGACAAGCATTTCGTCCTTATGTTATTGTATCATAGGCTATGCTATAGCAAATGTAGGCCTACCTGTCACAAGAAAAAAAGTGACTTTGATGAGATGATAGGTAGGTCTACATGCATTTTGAACTGAGCTCCATACTGAGATGGGCTGTCTGTCCCCACCCTGAGATGGGCTGTCTGTCCCCACCCTGAGATGGGCTGTCTGTCTCCACCCTGAGATGGGCTGTCTGTCCCCACCCTGAGATGGGCTGTCTGTCCCCACCCTGAGATGGGCTGTCTGTCTCCACCCTGAGATGGGCTGTCTGTCCCCACCCTGAGATGGGCTGTCTGTCCCCACCCTGAGATGGGCTGTCTGTCCCCACCCTGAGATGGGCTGTCTGTCTCCACCCTGAGATGGGTTGTCTGTCCCCACCCTGAGATGGGCTGTCTGTCTCCACCCTGAGATGGGCTGTCTGTCCCCACCCTGAGATGGGCTGTCTGTCCCCACCCTGAGATGGGCTGTCTGTCCCCACCCTGAGATGGGCTGTCTGTCCCCACCCTGAGATGGGCTGTCTGTCCCCACCCTGAGATGGGCTGTCTGTCCCCACCCTGAGATGGGCTGTCTGTCTCCACCCTGAGATGGGCTGTCTGTCCCCACCCTGAGATGGGCTGTCTGTCCCCACCCTGAGATGGGCTGTCTGTCCCTACCCTGAGATGGGCTGTCTGTCCCCACCCTGAGATGGGCTGTCTGTCCCCACCCTGAGATGGGCTGTCTGTCTCCACCCTGAGATGACTGTCTATCCCCACCCTGAGATGGGCTGTCTGTCCCCACCCTGAGATGGGCTGTCTGTCTCCACCCTGAGATGGGCTGTCTGTCTCCACCCTGAGATGGGCTGTCTGTCCCCACCCTGAGATGGGCTGTCTGTCTCCACCCTGAGATGGGCTGTCTGTCCCCACCCTGAGATGGGCTGTCTGTCTCCACCCTGAGATGACTGTCTGTCCCCACCCTGAGATGGGCTGTCTGTCTCCACCCTGAGATGGGCTGTCTGTCTCCACCCTGAGATGGGCTGTCTGTCCCTACCCTGAGATGGGCTGTCTGTCTCCACCCTGAGATGGGCTGTCTGTCCCTACCCTTAGATGGGCTGTCTGTCTCCACCCTGAGATGGGCTGTCTGTCCCCACCCTGAGATGGGCTGTCTGTCTCCACCCTGAGATGACTGTATGTCCCCACCCTGAGATGGGCTGTCTGTCCCCACCCTGAGATGTGCTGTCTCTCCCCACCCTGAGATGGGCTGTCTGTCTCCACCCTGAGATGACTGTCTGTCTCCACCCTGAGATGACTGTCTGTCCCCACCCTGAGATGGGCTGTCTGTCTCCACCCTGAGATGGGCTGTCTGTCTCCACCCTGAGATGGGCTGTCTGTCCCTACCCTGAGATGGGCTGTCTGTCTCCACCCTGAGATGGGCTGTCTGTCCCCACCCTGAGATGGGCTGTCTGTCCCCACCCTGAGATGGGCTGTCTGTCCCCACCCTGAGCATTGATGATTCATAATGCAGATAGCAGAGAGAAGGCCGGGGAGATTCCAGATTTAGACATTGCAAAAAGGCCAATTTAACAGTTCCATTTCAGGTCATAGAAATAACGTCTAATAATTTACCGGTTTCTCAGTTGTTTATCCCCTGAAAAGGGAGTGGGTTTGGGCGGGAAATCTCATTAAATCTCGGTAACCCGGTTCCCGCTATTCAAATCTAGCTGTAAGGTTGTGAATTCCTCAGATAAGAAGTGTTTTCTCTCATGACCCACATAATCAGTCTGTAGATGGCTGCTATTCCCGCTGGGCTGAGTGGTGAGAAGAGTTTACACACACACACACATCCACACGTGTGCACATACACATACGCCAGTTAGACAGAGCTGCTGGTCTGTGAGAGCTGTTTGCTAACATAATGTACTATATCTCCTGCCGGTCGTTGCTCTCTGCTAGGGAGGAAATAGATATTGCAGTGCCAGAGGTGCCGAAATAACTCACAGATAGAATTTACATACAGTGAGAGTTTTAGTACTCTGCCATTTTAAACTGAATGTTCACCAAATGGAAATTATTATTTTAAAATATTTTCATTCAAATCTATGTTAGTTCAGTGGAGAAATTAGGTTTGCCTCTCTCATAAAATGCGTTATGGGCAACATAAATTCTCAGAGATTCCACTCTGGTCTGTTACTATCCCCAATCTTCCACTCTGGTCTGTTACTGTCCCCAATCTTCCACTCTGGTCTGTTACTGTCCCCAATCTTCCACTCTGGCATGTTACTGTCCCCAATCTTCCACTCTGGTCTGTTACTATCCCCGATCTTCCACTCTGGTCTGTTACTATCCCCAATCTTCCACTCTGGTCTGTTACTATCCCCAATCTTCTACTCTGGTCTGTTACTATCCCCAATCTTCCACTCTGGCCTGTTACTATCCCCAATCTTCCACTCTGGTCTGTTACTATCCCCAATCTTCCACTCTGGTCTGTTACTATCCCCAATCTTCCACTCTGGCCTGTTACTATCCCCAATCTTCCACTCTGGTCTGTTACTATCCCCAATCTTCCACTCTGGTCTGTTACTATCCCCAATCTTCCACTCTGGTCTGTTACTATCCCCAATCTTCCACTCTTGTCTGTTACTATCCCCAATCTTCCACTCTTGTCTGTTACTATCCCCAATCTTCCACTCTGGCCTGTTACTATCCCCAATCTTCCACTCTGGCCTGTTACTATCCCCAATCTTCCACTCTGGTCTGTTACTATCCCCAATCTTCCACTCTTGTCTGTTACTATCCCCAATCTTCCACTCTTGTCTGTTACTATCCCCAATCTTCCACTCTGGTCTGTTACTATCCCCAATCTTCCACTCTGGTCTGTTACTATCCCCAATCTTCCACTCTGGTCTGTTACTATCCCCAATCTTCCACTCTGGTCTGTTACTATCCCCAATCCTCCACTCTGGTCTGTTACTATCCCCAATCTTCCACTCTGGCCTGTTACTATCCCCAATCTTCCACTCTGGTCTGTTACTATCCCCAATCTTC
Organism: Oncorhynchus mykiss; assembly: GCF_057628025.1. Classification (NCBI taxonomy): domain Eukaryota; kingdom Metazoa; phylum Chordata; class Actinopteri; order Salmoniformes; family Salmonidae; genus Oncorhynchus; species Oncorhynchus mykiss. The sequence continues at coordinate 50,762,612 of NC_143048.1, read as the reverse complement.
CACTCTGGTCTATTACTATCCCCAATCTTCCACTCTGGTCTGTTACTATCCCCAATCTTCCACTCTTGTCTGTTACTATCCCCAATCTTTCACTCTGGTCTGTTACTATCCCCAATCTTCCACTCTGGTCTGTTACTACCCCCAATCTTCCACTCTGGCATGTTACTGTCCCCAATCTTCCACTCTGGCATGTTACTATACCCAATCTTCCACTCTGGCATGTTACTATCCCCAATCTTCCACTCTGGCATGTTACTGTCCCCAATCTTCCACTCTGGCATGTTACTGTCCCCAATCTTCCACTCTGGTCTGTTACTGTCCCCAATCTTCCACTCTGGCATGTTACTGTCCCCAATCTTCCACTCTGGTCTGTTACTATCCCCAATCTTCCACTCTGGCCTGTTACTATCCCCAATCTTCCACTCTGGTCTGTTACTATCCCCAATCTTCCACTCTGGTCTGTTACTATCCCCAATCTTCCACTCTGGTCTGTTACTATCCCCAATCTTCCACTCTGGCCTGTTACTATCCCCAATCTTCCACTCTGGCCTGTTACTATCCCCAATCTTCCACTCTGGTCTGTTACTATCCCCAATCTTCCACTCTGGTCTGTTACTATCCCCAATCTTCCACTCTGGTCTGTTACTATCCCCAATCTTCCACTCTGGCCTGTTACTATCCCCAATCTTCCACTCTGGTCTGTTACTATCCCCAATCTTCCACTCTGGTCTGTTACTATCCCCAATCTTCCACTCTGGTCTGTTACTATCCCCAATCTTCCACTCTTGTCTGTTACTATCCCCAATCTTTCACTCTGGTCTGTTACTATCCCCAATCTTCCACTCTGGTCTGTTACTATCCCCAATCTTCCACTCTGGTCTGTTACTATCGCCAATCTTCTACTCTGGCCTGTTACTATCGGCAATTTTTTTTTCTTCCTGTATTTCAGTACTTTCTGATTTGTGGTGCTAATGAGAGTGTTATTTATTACATGTTGTTAGGTGGGTGAGTTTAGAGTGTTCCAGACAGAACAGCTCCGGGTGCTTCTATAACTACTGCACTGTCATCCCAGACACACTCTGGCTTTAACTGTAACTGAAGTGAAAGCTGTTCTCACAGCTGCATTCGTCCCACTGGAGCCATTCAGAACTGAAACTCACTGATGTAACCGTCAGTCTTTCACTGCCTCTTTTTAAAGGTCACCATGTAGAAACGGGGGGGGGGGGGGGTGGTATTATACCCAATGTTACTGTATGATGAGGGCAGTATTGATGATCATCCCTTCTCACTTTAACTGGTAGCTAGCTATCAAGCATGATGCTTAACACCCCGGACCGTCGGACAATCTAAGCTAGATCAATCAAATCAATCAAATTGATTTATAAAGTTCTTCTTACATAAGCTGATGTCACAAAGTGCTGTACAGAAACCCAGCCTAAAACCCCAAACAGCAAGCAATGCAGGTGTAGAAGCATGATGTCCTCAATCTCACACAAATTAAAAAGGAACCTGCCAGGTACAACCCCAAATCCGTAAACATGGGCACCCTCATAGATATCATCCTGACCAACTTGCTCTCTAAATACACCCATGCTGCCTTCAACCAAGATCTCAGCGATCACTGCCTCATTGCCTGCGTCCGTAATGGGTCCGCGGTCAAACGACCACCCCTCATCACTGTCAAACGCTCCCTAAAACACTTCTGCGAGCAGGCCTTTCTAATCGACCTGGCCCGGGTATCCTGGAAGGATATTGACCTCATTCCGTCAGTAGAGGATGCCTGGTTGTTCTTCAAAAGTGCCTTCCTCTCCATCTTAAATAAGCATGCCCCATTCAAAAAATGCAGAACTAAGAACAGATATAGCCCTTGGTTCACTCCAGACTTGACTGCCCTTGACCAGCACAAGAACATCCTGTGGCGTTCGGCATTAGCTTCGAATAGTCCCTGCGAGATGCAACTTTTCAGGGAAGTCAGGAACCAATATACACAGTCAGCAAGGAAAGCAAAGGCTAGCTTTTTCAAACAGAAATTTGCATCCTGCAGCATTAATTCCAAAAAGTTCTGGGACACTGTAAAGTCCATGGAGAATAAGAGCACCTCCTCCTAGCTGCCCACTGCACTGAGGCTAGGAAACACTGTCACCACCAATAAATCTACATTTTTCTAAAGCTGGCCATGCTTTCCACCTGGCTACCCCGACCCCGGTCAACAGCTCTGCACCCCCCACAGAAACTTGCCCAAGCCCCCCCTGCTTCTCCTTCACCCAAATCCAGACAGCTGATGTTCTGAAAGAGCTGCAGAATCTGGATCCCTACAAATCAGCCGGGCTAGACAATCTGGACCCTCTGCTCTGTTGTTGTTTGTGTCACACTGCTTTGCTTTATCTTGGCCAGGTCGCAGTTGTAAATGAGAACTTGTTCTCAACTAGCCTACCTGGTTAAATAAAGGTGTTCTCAACTAGCCTACCTGGTTAAATAAAGGTGTTCTCATCTAGCCTACCTGGTTAAATAAAAGGGAAATAAATACATTTAAAACACTTGTGGACTGAGGAAGTACAGAGAGAGATATGGTGAAACTGTAGACTTGATCATAATGCCATTTGGTGAAACTGTAGACTTGATCATAATGCCATATGGTGAAACTGTAGACTTGATCATAATGCCATTTGGTGAAACTGTAGACTTGATCATAATGCCATTTGGTGAAACTGTAGACTTGATCATAATGCCACTTGGTGAACTGTAGACTTGATCATAATGCCATTTGGTGAAACTGTAGACTTGATCATAATGCCACTTGGTGAACTGTAGACTTGATCATAATGCCACTTGGTGAACTGTAGACTTGATCATAATGCCATATGGTGAACTGTAGACTTGATCATAATGCCACTTGGTGAACTGTAGACTTGATCATAATGCCACTTGGTGAACTGTAGACTTGATCATAATGCCATATGGTGAACTGTAGACTTGATCATAATGCCATTTGGTGAAACTGTAGACTTGATCATAATGCCATTTGGTGAAACTGTAGACTTGATCATAATGCCATTTGGTGAAACTGTAGACTTTACAGTCCAGGTAAGACATTATCATAATGCCATTTGGTGAAAACTGTAGACTTTACAGTCCAGGTAAGACATTATCATAATGCCATTTGGTGAAAACTGTAGACTTGATCATAATGCCATTTGGTGAAACTGTAGACTTGATCATAATGCCATTTGGTGAAACTGTAGACTTGATCATAATGCCATTTGGTGAAACTGTAGACTTGATCATAATGCCATTTGGTGAAAACTGTAGACTTTACAGTCCAGGTAAGACATTATCATAATGCCATATGGTGAACTGTAGACTTGATCATAATGCCATATGGTGAACTGTAGACTTGATCATAATGCCATTTGGTGAAACTGTAGACTTGATCATAATGCCATATGGTGAACTGTAGACTTTACAGTCCAGGTAAGACATTATCATAATGCCATTTGGTGAAACTGTAGACATTATCATAATGCCATATGGTGAAACTGTAGACTTACAGTCCAGGTAAGACATGCACCAGGTAAGACATGCACCAGGGCCCATTCAAATCACCGTTCTTGTATTTAGGCTCATTGTATTGGAGCTGCCGACGTGCAGACATGCAGTCCAGATGCAAAGGGCTCCCATTCAGTTCTTGTTGCTTACTTTCTCTCAGACTGGTTTCAGGTCTCAACGACTGGAGTCGTCCCACTGTCAAAAAGTAGTGCACTACATAGGGAATACGCTGCCACTTTGGGACCGTAGCGTTGAGTAAAACATGTATTTATAAAGCTTTAAATAGCTTTGTTCAGAAGTAAAAAGAGATGGTGTTGATGGAGAAACGTGGTGTAATATCCCTCTACACATGTAGTTGAAGTCGGCCGTTTACATACACTTTGGTTGGAGTCATTAAAACTCGTTTTTCAACCACTCCACAAATTTCTTGTTAACAAACTATACTTTTGGCAAGTCGGTTAGGACATCTACTTTTTGCATGACACAAGTTATTTTTCCAACAATTGTTTTACAGACAGATTTCACTTATAATTCACTGTATCACAATTCCAGTGGGTCATACACTAAGTTGACTGTGCCTATAAACAGATTGGAAAATTCCAGAAGATTATGTCATGGCTTTAGTAGCTTCTGATAGGCTAATTGACATAATTTGAGTCAATTTGAGGTGTACCTGTGGATGTATTTCAAGGCCTACCTTTAACCCCAGTGCCTCTTTGCTTGACATCATGGGAAAATCAAAAGAAATCAGCCAAGACCTCAGAGAAAAAATTCTGGTTCATCCTTGGGAGCAATTTCCAAACGCCTGAAGGTACCACATTCATCTGCACAAACAATAGTACGCAAGTATAAACACCATGGGACCACGCAGCCGTCATACCGCTCAGGAAGGATACACGTTCTGTCCCCTAGAGATGAACGTACTTTGGTGTGAAAAGTGCAAATCAATCCCAGAACAGCAGCAAAGGACCTTGTGAAGATGCTGGAGGAAACAGGTACAAAAGTATCTATATCCACAGTAAAACGAGTCCTATATCGACGTAACCTGAAAGGCCTCTCAGCAAGGAAGAAGCCACTGCTCCAAAACTGCCATAAAAAGCCAGACTACGGTTTGCAACTGCACATAGGGACAAAGATAGTACTTTTGGAAGAAATGTCCTCTGGTCTGATGAAACGGGAACAGGCTGGCGTCTAGAGTTTATCACAGAAGAAGCAGAATAATGTAGTAATGAACAGGCTGGTGTCTAGAGTTTATCACAGAAGAAGCAGAATAATGTAGTAATGAACAGGCTGGTATCTAGAGTTTATCACAGAAGAAGCAGAATAATGTAGTAATGAACAGGCTGGTGTCTAGAGTTTATCACAGAAGCATCAGAATAATGTATTAATGAACAGGCTGGTGTCTAGAGTTTATCACAGAAGCATCAGAATAATGTAGTAATGAACAGGCTGGTATCTAGAGTTTATCACAGAAGCAGCAGAATAATGTAGTAATGAACAGGCTGGTGTCTAGAGTTTATCACAGAAGAAGCAGAATAATGTAGTAATGAACAGGCTGGTATCTAGAGTTTATCACAGAAGCAGCAGAATAATGTAGTAATGAACAGGCTGGTGTCTAGAGTTTATCACAGAAGCAGCAGAATAATGTAGTAATTAACAGGCTGGTGTCTAGAGTTTATCACAGAAGCAGCAGAATAATGTAGTAATGAACAGGCTGGTGTCTAGAGTTTATCACAGAAGCAGCAGAATAATGTAGTAATGAACAGGCTGGTGTCTAGAGTTTATCACAGAAGCAGCAGAATAATGTAGTAATGAACAGGCTGGTGTCTAGACTTCATCACAGAAGCAGCAGAATAATGTAGTAATGAACAGGCTGGTGTCTAGACTTTATCACAGAAGCAGCAGAATAATGTAGTAATGAACAGGCTGGTGTCTAGAGTTTATCACAGAAGAAGCAGAATAATGTAGTAATGAACAGGCTGGTGTCTAGAGTTTATCACAGAAGCAGCAGAATAATGTAGTAATGAACAGGCTGGTGTCTAGAGTTTATCACAGAAGCAGCAGAATAATGTAGTAATGAACAGGCTGGTGTCTAGACTTTATCACAGAAGAAGCAGAATAATGTAGTAATGAACAGGCTGGTGTCTAGAGTTTATCACAGAAGAAGCAGAATAATGTAGTAATGAACAGGCTGGTGTCTAGAGTTTATCACAGAAGAAGCAGAATAATGTAGTAATGAACAGGCTGGTATCTAGAGTTTATCACAGAAGCAGCAGAATAATGTAGTAATGAACAGGCTGGTGTCTAGACTTTATCACAGAAGAAGCAGAATAATGTAGTAATGAACAGGCTGGTGTCTAGAGTTTATCACAGAAGCAGCAGAATAATGTAGTAATGAACAGGCTGGTGTCTAGAGTTTATCACAGAAGCAGCAGAATAATGTAGTAATGAACAGGCTGGTGTCTAGAGTTTATCACAGAAGCAGCAGAATAATGTAGTAATGAACAGGCTGGTGTCTAGAGTTTATCACAGAAGCAGCAGAATAACACTACAAATCAAACCCAGTGCCATGTCACCCCTCCTAGTCCCAGATAACTCTTCCTCTCCTATTTCTCCCTCGTCCTCGTCTTCCCTGCCCTACCGGTGCAGTGTGTGTGTGTGTGTGTGTGTGTGTGTGTGTGTGTGTGTGTGTCATGTCATGTCATGTCACCGGATGTTACCGGCCTGATGAAAGGCATATATGTCTCTGAAATGGGACAGGGAGGATGTATCTGAAATGAGACAGGGAGGCTGTCTCTGAAATAAGACATAACCGGTCGTGATCAGGAGTTCCATAGGGCGGCGCACAATTGCCCAGCATCGTCCGGGTTAATGGAGGGTTTGGCCCAGCATCGTCCGGGTTAATGGAGGGTTTGGCCCAGAATCGTCCGGGTTAATGGAGGGTTTGGCCCAGCATCTTCCGGGTTAATGAAGGGTTTGGCACAGCATCGTCCGGGTTAATGGAGGGTTTGGCCCAGCATCGTCCGGGTTAATGGAGGGTTTGGCCCAGCATCGTCCGGGTTAATGGAGGGTTTGGCCCAGAATCGTCCGGGTTAATGGAGGGTTTGGCCCAGCATCGTCCGGGTTAATGGAGGGTTTGGCCCAGCATCGTCCGGGTAAATTGAGGGTTTGGCCCAGCATCGACCGGGTTAATGGAGGGTTTGGCCCAGCATCGTCCGGGTTAATGGAGGGTTTGGCCAGGTAAGGCCATCATTGTAAAATAAGACTAAACTGACTTGCCTGGTTAAATAAAGGTGAAATAACAATTCAAAATGTCAATATCATTTTCCTGCTGTAGCAAACTGTAGGGAATGGGGATATGAGGATGTGGCTTTTAAAGTGGCTATGAAGCGCTTTGCCAGCCAGCCAGACTAATCTGGTTTTGGTTGGCGCTAGTGTCTGATATATGTGTAGAACACTGCCGTTGTAAAGCTCTACCTCTTGCCACTGTGCTATATTTCAAACAGGTCTGACAATAGCTAGTATTTTACAGCCCATATCAAAATTGATTGGAACCATTTTTCCCCATTTTTCAAAATATTTCTACTACTGCTTCTACACTACGGTGGCTACGCATACTGTAGAAGTGATTTCATTTTTATTTGTGGTATTTTACCCCATTTTTCTCCCCAATTCCGATCTCATCGCTGCAACTCCCCAACGGGCTCGGGAGGCGGAGGTTGAGTCATGCGTCCTCTGAAATATGACCAAACCACGCTACGTAACACCCACCCGTTTATCGTGGAAGCCAGCCACACCAATGTGTCAGAGGAACCACCGTTCAACTGACAACCGCAGTCAGCCTGCAGGCGCCCGGCCCGCCACAAGGAGTCGCTAGAGCACGATGAGCCAAGTAACTCCCCCCTAACCCGGACGACGCTGGGCCAAGCCCTCCCCTAACGACGCTGGGCCAATTGTGCGCTACTGTTGAAGGTGTGATTGAATGCGTGTGTCTGTGTATTTTACTGTAATTTGATACTGTTGAAGCCGTGATTGAATGCCATGTATCTATGTATTTTACTGTAATTTTATACTATTGAAGCCGTGATTGAATGCCATGTATCTGTGTATTTTACTGTAATTTGATACTGTTGAAGCCGTGATTGAATGCCATGTATCTATGTATTTTACTGTAATTTTATACTATTGAAGCCGTGATTGAATGCCATGTATCTGTGTATTTTACTGTAATTTGATACTGTTGAAGCCGTGATTGAATGCCATGTATCTGTGTATTTTACTGTAATTTGATACTGTTGAAGCCGTGATTGAATGCCATGTATCTATGTATTTTACTGTAATTTTATACTATTGAAGCCGTGATTGAATGCCATGTATCTGTGTATTTTACTGTAATTTGATACTGTTGAAGCCGTGATTGAATGCCATGTATCTATGTATTTTACTGTAATTTTATACTATTGAAGCCGTGATTGTAACGGCTTTCTTCTATCTCCTCCTCGGACGAGGAGGTGTAGCCAGGATCGGACCAAAATGCAGCGTGGCTATTGCAATCCATGTTTATTTAATAATAAAGAAACACGAACTTTACAAAAACAATAAACGTAATGTGAAAACCGAAACAGCCTAATCTGGTGCAAACTAACACAGAGGACACTAAGGACAATCACCCACGAAACACCCAAAGAATATGGCTGCCTAAATATGGTTCCCAATCAGAGACAACGATAAACACCTGCCTCTGATTGAGAACCACTTCAGACAGCCATAGACTTCACTAGAACACCCCACTAAGCTACAAACCCAACACACCACATACAAAAACCCATGCCACACCCTGGCCTGACCAAATAAATGAAAATAAACACAAAATACTTTGACCAGGGCGTGACAGTGATTGAATGCCATGTATCTGTGTATTTTACTGTAATTTGATACTGTTGAAGCCATGATTGAATGCCGTGTATCTGTGTATTTGTGTTGCAGATCCAGAATGCGGATGATGTGCTAATTGCACCTTTAGAGAAGTTCAGGAAGGAACAGATTGGAGCTGCGAAGGTGAGATAAAAAAACAGCATTATATCTGAACAACATGTTTACTGTTATTACAGATTGGTTTAAGATATTTATCAGGCATTTTAATGATATCCAAATATATTATTCACATACAATGACAAGTGTATCCTCACCAATGAGTATCCATTCTAATGAATACTGTATGTCAAGTATTACAATCACTACATCTGAACACGACATGCTGTAGTGTGCAATCAGAGGGGTTTAAGGTGGATATATGGTGTTCTGCTGATTTCCACACGTGTAATTGTGATACCAGTGAGTATAATGTAATGTAATGAATAGATAGATATAAAACATACGCTGGTGTCCATCAGAAAGTGGACTGTGCTGAATGTAATGGCTAGAGAAAAAAATGAAGTTAACCAGAAAGATGAATTCATAAACTTAGTAACCGTTAGTAACCTACAACATTAATTTATTCAAAACCAGCTCTATCTCCCTGACCGTTGAAACGCTATGAGCTCTATCTCCCTGACCGTTGAAACGCTATGAGCTCAACCAGCTCTATCTCCCTGACCGTTGAAACGCTATGATCTCTATCTCCCTGACCGTTGAAACGCTATGAGCTCAACCAGCTCTATCTCCCTGACCGTTGAAACGCTATGAGCTCAACCAGCTCTATCTCCCTGACCGTTGAAACGCTATGAGCTGTATCTCCCTGACCGTTGAAACGCTATGAGCTCAACCAGCTCTATCTCCCTGACCGTTGAAACGCTATGAGCTCAACCAGCTCTATCTCCCTGACCGTTGAAACGCTATGAGCTGTATCTCCCTGACCGTTGAAACGCTATGAGCTCAACCAGCTCTATCTCCCTGACCGTTGAAACGCTATGAGCTCTATCTCCCTGACCGTTGAAATGCTATGAGCTCAACCAGCTCTATCTCCCTGACCGTTGAAACGCTATGAGCTCAACCAGCTCTATCCCCCTGACCGTTGAAACGCTATGAGCTCAACCAGCTCTATCTCCCTGACCGTTGAAACGCTATGAGCTGTATCTCCCTGACCGTTGAAACGCTATGAGCTCAACCAGCTCTATCTCCCTGACCGTTGAAACGCTATGAGCTCAACCAGCTCTATCTCCCTGACCGTTGAAACGCTATGAGCTGTATCTCCCTGACCGTTGAAACGCTATGAGCTCAACCAGCTCTATCTCCCTGACCGTTGAAACGCTATGAGCTGTATCTCCCTGACCGTTGAAATGCTATGAGCTCAACCAGCTCTATCTCCCTGACCGTTGAAACACTATGAGCTCAACCAGCTCTATCTCCCTGACCGTTGAAATGCTATGAGCTCAACCAGCTCTATCTCCCTGACCGTTGAAACACTATGAGCTCAACCAGCTCTATCTCCCTGACCGTTGAAACGCTATGAGCTGTATCTCCCTGACCGTTGAAACGCTATGAGCTCAACCAGCTCTATCCCCCTGACCGTTGAAACACTATGAGCTCAACCAGCTCTATCTCCCTGACCGTTGAAACGCTATGAGCTCAACCAGCTCTATCCTCCTGACCGTTGAAACACTATGAGCTCAACCAGCTCTATCTCCCTGACCGTTGAAACGCTATGAGCTCAACCAGCTCTATCCCCCTGACCGTTGAAACACTATGAGCTCAACCAGCTCTATCTCCCTGACCGTTGAAACGCTATGAGCTCTATCTCCCTGACCGCTATTGTGTTTCCTCCAAACCGGTACCTCCCTCCAAGGTGATTTCTAGAGGTCATTTGTCCTTCCCTCTAGAAGACTAGCAGTCATAGCATAAAGACCAGGGACTGTCCCAACTGCCACCCTGTGGGCCCTTGTCAAAACGAGTGCACTATAAAGGGAATGGGGAGCCATTTTGGACATACCCTTGGTCTCTCCAGTGAGTGGTCAGTGTCTATTGTCTAGCCTTGAGACATATAACTGTAATTTCTAGACTCTGGTCAGTACAATCTGGGTGAGCACACTGTACTGTAGTGTGTGTGTGTGTGTGTGTGTGTGTGTGTGTGTGTGTGTGTGTGTGTGTGTGTGTGTGTGTGTGTGTGTGTTGTCTGAACACTTCGTAGAGTGCTGTCTTGTTGTTGCCTGCCATTATAGACAAGCCGCATTGACCAGTAGCACATCTGTGGTCTTTCCCTTGGTGAGATCACGCACACTGGATCTGAACACACACATTGCACAAACACCTCCCACTGTGCTCCTTAGTCTGTCCGTGCTGTCCCTGGTGAATGATTCTCTCATTTGTACATAAGCCAAGCCTTGTGATAAACATTCCAACTTCACAGTGAGAATTTATACTGCATGAGCAGAGTGAGATGGAGAGAGAGAAACCGAGAGACAGAGAGAGAGAGGGAGAGAAAGAAAGAGAGAAACAGAAAGAGAGAGAGAGATATATTTATATATATATATATATATATATATATATATATATATATATATATAGAGAGAGAGATAGAGAGAGAGAGAGAGAGAGAGAGAGAGAGAGAGAGAGACTACCACTTACAAAACAAGATTTCATCAAATGGGACAAACACCCCATTGAAACCCTGCATGCCGAGTTCTGTAAGATTCTCCTACATGTCCAGAAGAAAACTACAAACCCTGCATGTAGGGCAGAATTAGCCCAAAATCCACTAATAATAAAAACTCAAAAAATAGCAATTAAGTTTTGGAAACATCTCAAATACAGTGACCCCCTCTCATATCATTACCAAGCCCTGCAATGCCAAGAGCTGAGCAAAGAAAAGAGTCCCCCCATCCAGCTGGTCCTGGGGCCGAGTTCACAAACCTGTTCTAACACACTGAAGCCTCAGTCCCCTCATCCAGCTGGTCCTGGGGCTGAGTTCACTAACCTGTTCTACTAACACACTGAAGCCTCAGTCCCCTCATCCAGCTGGTCCTGGGGCCGAGTTCACAAACCTGTTCTAACACACTGAAGCCTCAGTCCCCTCATCCAGCTGGTCCTGGGGCCGAGTTCACAAACCTGTTCTAACACACTGAAGCCTCAGTCCCCTCATCCAGCTGGTCCTGGGGCCGAGTTCACAAACCTGTTCTAACACACTGAAGCCTCAGTCCCCTCATCCAGCTGGTCCTGGGGCCGAGTTCACAAACCTGTTCTAACACACTGAAGCCTCAGTCCCCTCATCCAGCTGGTCCTGGGGCCGAGTTCACTAACCTGTTCTAACACACTGAAGCCTTGGGACCAGAACATCCGATCAATCAGGATAAACCAAATTACAACACGGCCAAAATAAAACTATATTACTTATTGGGTGTAAACAGGGGGAAACACAAACACAAAACCTTAGACAACCCTTGGCAAAGTACAGGCTCAGTGAGCACAGCCTTGCCATTGAGAAGGGTAGACACAGGAAAACCTGGCTCCCTGTAGAGGAAAGGCTGTGCAACCACTGCACCACAGCAGAACCTGGCTCCCTGTAGAGGAAAGGCTGTGCAACCACTGCACCACAGCAGAACCTGGCTCCCCTGTAGAGGAAAGGCTGTGCAACCACTGCACCACAGCAGAACCTGGCTCCCTGTAGAGGAAAGGCTGTGCAACCACTGCACCACAGCAGAACCTGGCTCCCTGTAGAGGAAAGGCTGTGCAACCACTGCATCACAGCAGAACCTGAGACAGAGCTGCATTTCCTGACAAAATGTATAAAAAATATAAAACAATTAGAGAGTGTCATTTCCCCAAATTTGAAATCCTTATTCAAGGTTGAAATTTAACTGAATTTAATTGAATTGAGAGAGAGAGTGAGAGAGAGAAACACACAGAGATCTACACCACCATCTATAACATGACTAGACCCAGCCTCACCATAAAAAATGTACAGTAAATATTGCCCTCACAAAAGTAACAAAATAATATAGACATTTCAAATTGCAGTGTTGTAATAGTTAAAGTACAAAAGGGGAAATAAGGAAACATAAATATAGGTTCTCTCTGTGTCTCTTTCTCTCTCAGACATCATCCTCTCTGTTTATAAAATGGCTTCTTAAAAGCCAGTCACCTCCCCTAACCTCTGTCACTCCCCCCCTCCCCCCTCTTTCACTCCCCCCTAAACGTTCACTCCCCCTCTCCCCCCTCCTCTGTCACACCCCCTCTCCTCCCTCTTTCACTCCCCTCCTAAACTTTCACTCCCCCTCTCCCCCCTCTTCTGTCACTCCCCCTCTCTTCCCTCTTTCACTCCCCCCCTAAACTTTCACTCCCCCTCTCCCCCCTCTTTCACTCCCGACCTCCCCCCTCTTTCACTCCCCCCCTAAACTTTCACTCCCCCTCTCCCCCCTCTTCTGTCACTCCCCCCCTCCTTCCCCTCTCCGACTTTTCTCAGACTACTTCCTCCTAATGGTTCACCCTTCTCAACACACACTCACACACACACACACACACACACACACACACACACACACACACACACACAGACACACACACACACACACACACACACACACACACAGACACACACACACACACACACACACACACACACACGCACACACACACACACACACACACACACACACACACACACACACACACACACACACACACACACACGCATTAGTCCAACTGTGTGATTAAAGGCAGAGATCACGATTGAGTGCCTGGACAACTTTCCACCATACCCAGAAAGAGGGTCTGTGTACCAAATGACACCATATACCCTATATAGATAGTTCACTACTTTTGACCATGGCCCATAGGGAATAGAATGCCATTTGGGACATGGAAAGAGATTCTGCAGGCGGTCTGACCTCTTCCCCACGTCGGAGAACGTCAGATGAACACACAGAGAGAGCAGAGATCTGCATACCTTATTTGGTAAATACCACAGCTGGTAATCCCAGTGAGGTCACCCTTCCTCTGAGATATTGCCTCTTCTGTTTAGGCCAAAGCACAACAGTTCCCTCGTCCTAATAACACCCACATTCCACTACCCTTCTATCCCCCTCTCTCTCTCTCTCTCTCTCTCTCTCTCTCTCTCTCTCTCTCTCTCTCTCTCTCTCTCTCTCTCTCTCTCTCTCTCTCTCTCTCTCTCTCTCTCTCTCTCTCTCTCTCTCTCTCTCCCTCTCTCTCTCTATCCCTTTAACTCTCTCTCTCTCTTTCTCTCTCTATCTCTAACTCTCTCTTTCTTTCTCTCTGTTTTTCTCTGTGTTTCTCTCTCTCTCTCTCTCTCTCTCTCCCTCTCTCTCTCTATCTCTTTAACTCTCTCTCTCGGTTTCTCTCTGTTTTTCTCTGCTTTTCTCACTCTCTCTCTCTCTGTTTCTCTCTCTGTTTCTCTCTGTTTCTCTCTCTGTGTTTCTCTCTCTCTCTATTGCAAACACAAATCACAAATTCACAACCACATTCAGGACAGCCTAGCATGGAAGAGTAAACATTTATTCAGAAGTATTTATAGTGAAGCTGTCGAAGTACTTTGTGACACTGAATTTGAATTTTCGCCTGTTTCAACTCCGCTGGTAGGATGGATCTCACACGGGACTGAGAGGCGTTTCTGTTTCTGTGACGTCTCTCTGTTTCTATCTCACTGTTTCTCTCTGTTTCTATCTCACTGTTTCTCTCTGTTTCTATCTCACTGTTGATAAAGGTATTTAACTGCATCCCTAATCACTAATCACTAATAAGTAATCACTAATCACTAATCACTAATCACTAATCACAGTCTCTCCTGTACATATAGTCTGTCCTGTACATATAGTCTCTAAGGTGCATATAGTCTCTATGGTGCATATACAGTGGGGCAAAAAAGTATTTAGTCAGCCACCAATTGTGCAAGTTCTCCCACTTACAAAGATGAGAGAGGCCTGTAATTTTCATCATAGGTACACTTCAACTATGACAGACAAAATGAGAAAAAAAAATCCAGAAAATCACATTGTAGGATTTTTAATGAATTTATTTGGAAATTATGGTGGAAAATAAGTATTTTGTCACCTACAAACAAGCAAGATTTCTGGCTCTCACAGACCTGTAACTTCTTAAGAGGCTCCTCTGTCCTCCACTCGTTACCTGTATTAATGGCACCTGTTTGAACTTGTTATCAGTATAAAATACATCTGTCCACAACCTCAAACAGTCACACTCCAAACTCCAAACTTCTTTAGGATCTGAGGGCACGAGTCAAATTTCTTGCCTTTTTACTACAGGGATTGTAGCTCTACAAAAGCCTTTCCTATGTCCTTTCTTTCTCTCTCTCTCTCTCTCTCTCTCTCTCTCTCTCTCTCTCTCTCTCTGTCTCTCTCTCTCTCTCTGTCTCTTTCTATGTCTCTCTCTCTCTGTCTCTCTCTGTCCCTCTGTCTCTCTCTCTCTCTCTCTCTCTCTCCTTCTCTTTCTCTTTCGCTCTCTCTCTCTCTCTCTCTGTCTCTCTCTCTCTCTCTCTCTCTCTCTCTGTCTCTCTCTCTCTCTCTCTCTCTCTCTCTGTCTCTCTCTCTCTCTCTCTCTCTCTCTCTCTCTCTCTCTGTCTCTCTCTCTCTCTCTCTCTCTCTCTCTGTCCCTCTGTCTCTCTCTCTCTCTCTCTCTCTCTGTCTCTCTCTCTCTCTCTCCTTCTCTTTCTCTTTCGCTCTCTCTCTCTCTCTCTCTCTCTCTCTCTCTCTTTCTCTTTCGCTCTCTCTCTCTCTCTCTCTCTGTCTCTCTCTCTCTCTCTCTCTCTCTCTCTCTCTGTCTCTCTCTCTCTCTCTCTCTCTCTCTCTCTGTCTCTCTCTCTCTCTCTCTCTCTCTCTCTGTCCCTCTGTCTCTCCTTCTCTTTCTCTTTCGCTCTCTCTCTCTCTCTCTCTCTCTCTCTCTCTCTCTCTCTCTCTCTCTCTCTCTCTCTCTGTCTCTCTCTCTCTCTCTCTCTCTGTCTCTCTCTCTCTCTCTGTCTCTTTCTATGTCTCTCTCTCTCTGTCTCTCTCTGTCCCTCTGTCTCTCTCTCTCTCTCTCTCTCTCCTACTCTCTCTCTCTCTCTCTCTCTCTCTCTCTCTCTCTCTCTCTCTCTCTCGCGCTCTCTCTCTCTCTCTCTCTCTCTGTCTCTCTCTCTCTCTTTCTCTGTCTCTCTGTCTGTCTCTCTCTCCCTCTCTCTCTCTCTCTCCTCTCTCTCTCTCTCTCTGTCTCTCTCTCTCTCTCTCTCTCTCTCTCTGTCTCTCTCTCTCTCCTCTCTCTCCTACTCTCTTTCTCTCTCTCTCTGTCTCTCTCTCTCTCTGTCTCTGTCTCTCTCTCTGTCCCTCCCCACTCCTTCTCCCTCTCTGTTGTACTGTAGTGAGAGCAGCTCTTGTGTGGTGAGGCATCTATTTAATACTTCTAGCCCCTTGCTCCAATTAGCCATAGTTGTAATGAGCTCACAGAGATGAACTGTCAGACTCCCGCTTTCATGTTTCTGCTCACAGAGCCCATTTAAACAGACGCCCATGGTGAAACGTTTTGTTTGTGTGTGTGTGTGTGTCGTGCTTTGCTATTTCCTGTGGAATCAGGAAGGCTGTCTTTAGAGATTCTGGACCAATAGACAAGGGTGATAGCGATAGCATCTGATATTTATGTGTGATGATATCTACACACACACACACACACACACTTTTCTCATCCTGGCCTGTCGCCATGGCGATGATAGTCTCCGATGATCAGTAAGAGTTTGTGTCAGAACGGGGCGATATACAGCCGCCGGAAGCACACACACTCACACACACACACAATAAATACGGCCGCTTCTCCAAAAATGACTCACTGTGAAGTGTTCCATCCTCCATTCCGTCGCCGGTGAGAGAGTTTGCACAAGCACCGGGGGTCAGGGGTCATCTGCAGCTACCGAGCAGCTCCCCATGAACATGTCACAGTTTATTTTCCTTGAGTGTGTTGGCGTCCATTGTCGCATGTGTAAATATTAATCTCTGTGTCATAATGTGTTTATTATGTATGTTCCGGTACCTCTCTGTCATACGTATATGAGATCAACCATAGAGATCATATACCATACACTCATATTCTATATGGTATTATATGGGATTGACTGGGGTGCCATCTTTACTTAATACTGTCAAAGATGCTAGACATCGGCATAGTTAATAGTTAATAGTGCATATTGACTTTCCCCGTTTTCCTGTCGACTGGGAATTGAGAGGCATAAACAGTGTTTCATTATTTCATTGATTTGTCATGCCCTTGTCATAGCCATCAGTTTGCACAATTAACAAAGTATTTTATTAGTGACCTGTGATAGAGACGCTGTCCTACATACTGTCTCCGTAATGGGACAGTTTCCACATGCATCCAATCTGGACCTCACAAAATTCCCTGCTTACCGTATGAGTCCAGGGAGATATCTGGGGTCGAGATACGTTCAAGACCCGCATATATATTAGTAGAATATCTCTGAAAGGGGTATGTGTCAACATACTGACATATCATAGCCTTTATACTCCACATATGTTCAGAAATGTATCATATCTGTAGTTATTACCTGATCATTTATCTCTCTGTATTTCTAAAATAATATATATATCTTAATTTAAATAAATATCCTTACATGATATGTAATAATATTACGCAATATAATATGACATATTATTCATCCTCGTATGTCTGATAGAAAATGGACTAAATCTGACTCATGATCACTGTCCAGCATCCAAATGAGTTTACCTGTTCAGGTGCCAATAGTCATAATATCATCAATATCATACATCTACCCTGTATTCAGTAGTACAATATCATACATCTACCCTGTATTCAGTAGTACACTATCATACATCTACACTGTATTCAGTAGTACAATATCATACATCTACCCTGTATTCAGTAGTACAATATCATACATCTACACTGTATTCAGTAGTACAATATCATACATCCACCCTGTATTCAGTAGTACAATATCATACATCTACACTGTATTCAGTAGTACAATATCATACATCTACCCTGTATTCAGTAGTAGGATACAATATCATACATCTACACTGTATTCAGTAGTAGGATACAATATCATACATCTACACTGTATTCAGTAGTACAATATCATACATCTACCCTGTATTCAGTAGTACAATATCATACATATACCCTGTATTCAGAAGTAGGATACAATATCATACATCTACACTGTATTCAGTAGTAGGATACAATATCATACATCTACCCTGTATTCAGTAGTACAATATCATACATCTACTCTGTATTCAGTAGTACAATATCATACATCTACACTGTATTCAGTAGTACAATATCATACATCTACCCTGTATTCAGTAGTAGGATACAATATCATACATCTACACTGTATTCAGTAGTAGGATACAATATCATACATCTACACTGTATTCAGTAGTACAATATCATACATATACCCTGTATTCAGAAGTAGGATACAATATCATACATCTACACTGTATTCAGTAGTAGGATACAATATCATACATCTACCCTGTATTCAGTAGTACAATATCATACATCTACACTGTATTCAGTAGTACAATATCATACATCTACACTGTATTCAGTAGTACAATATCATACATCTACCCTGTATTCAGTAGTAGGGTACAATATCATACATCTACACTGTATTCAGTAGTACAATATCATACATCTACTCTGTATTCAGTAGTACAATATCATACATCTACACTGTATTCAGTAGAATGATATGTAACCACTCTCAAAATGAGGGGTGTTGGGGCATATGTGTCTGTGTACTATGGGGGTGTTGGGTGTGTTTTGTGTTGGGTGTGCCGTTGGGGTGTCTTTGTCTGTCTATATGTCTGTCTGTCTGTCTGTCTGTCTGTCTGTCTGTCTGTCTGTCTGTCTGTCTGTCTGTCTGTCTGTCTGTCTGTCTGTCTGTCTGTCTCTGTGTTTACTCTGTCTATATGTCTGTCTGTATGTCTGTCTGTCTGTCTGTCTGTCTCTCTGTGTTTACTCTGTCTGTCTGTCTGTCTGTCTGTCTGTCTGTCTGTCTGTCTGTCTGTCTGTCTGTCTGTCTGTCTTTCTATATGTCTGTCCATGTCTGTGTCCTCTGCTATCCTCTGCCAGGCTGTAAAGGTTTTCCCCCCTCTCTCTGCAGCAGGGTGGCTGCCCTTTAAATCTCTCCTATTCTTTTGTGATTACAATAAAAGCCAAAGGGGGAGGAGAGAGCCTCTCAGCAGGGGACAGACCAGTAAACATCCGGTCGGTCTCCTCTTTATGGTAGAGACCCGTTAAAACTCGTTCTGCTCTGTCTCTGCCTGCAGTACATCGGACAAACACAGAGCAGAGTAGGAGACAGCAGTATTTAAATGGCTTCATCAGACTTTCTCCCTTTCTCTCTGCCTCAGACTCATTTTGTGTGTGTGTGTGTGTGTGTGTGTGTGTGTGTGTGAGTGTGTGTGTGTGTGTGTGTGTGTGTGTGTGTGTGTGTGAGTGTGTGTGTGTGTGTGTGTGTGTGTGTGTGTGTGTGTGTGTGTGTGTGTGTGTGTGTGTGTGTGTGTGAGTGTGTGTGAGTGTGAGTGTGAGTGTGAGTGTGAGTGTGAGTGTGAGTGTGAGTGTGAGTGTGTGCGTGTGTGTGTTCCTCTGGGCTTCAGCCGTGTCTATTCTCACAGTAGAATATGTCATGTCAACCACAGCCAGAACAGACACAAAGGTAGACTGTCAGCTCTTCTCTTCTGCACCCCAGCTAATATAAACTAATACACAAAACGTAATAAAAAAAACAACGACACAAAGCTTAAGGGAAAAGTACTTCCTGTCAACATCAGATATTCGGTTATCTATTTATTTATTTGTTTACCTTCCCTCAGTAGAAGCTTGTGGAACTCCTCCCCCTGAAACAGTCCCTATGGACCCACGCAGGCACGCTGGGAAAGATGAGAATTTGGTAACTTGAAATAATGTATTGATTTTAGCAGACCGATGGTGTTAGCCTTTTGGTAGGCCGTCATTGTAAATACGAATTCATTCTTAACTGACTTGCCTAGTTAAATAAAGGTTAAATTAAATTAAAATAGCCTGGCTATATACACATGGTACCAGTACCGAGTCGATGATAACCTGGCTGTAGACACAGGGTACCAGTACAGAGTCAATGATAACTTGGCTATATACACAGGGTACCAGTACCGAGTCGATGATAACCTGACTATATACACAGGGTACCAGTACCGAGTCGATGATAACCTGGCTATATACACAGGGTACCAGTACCGAGTCGATGATAACCTGGCTATATACACAGGGTACCAGTACCGAGTCGATGATAACCTGGCTATAGACACAGGGTACCAGTACCGAGTCGATGATAACCTGACTATATACACAGGGTACCAGTACCTAGTCGATGATAACCTGACTATATACACAGGGTACCAGTACCTAGTCGATGATAACCTGGCTATATACACAGGGTACCAGTACCGAGTCGATGATAACCTGGCTATATACACAGGGTACCAGTACAGAGTCGATGATAACCTGGCTATATACACAGGGTACCAGTACCGAGTCGATGATAACCTGGCTATATACACAGGGTACCAGTACCGAGTCGATGATAACCTGGCTATATACACAGGGTACCAGTACCGAGTCGATGATAACCTGGCTATATACACAGGGTACCAGTACCGAGTCGATGATAACCTAGCTATATACACAGGTACCAGTACCGAGTCGATGATAACCTGGCTATATACACAGGGTACCAGTACAGAGTCGATGATAACCTGGCTATATACACAGGGTACCAGTACAGAGTCGATGATAACCTGGCTATAGACACAGGGTACCAATACTGAGTCGATGATAACCTGACTATATACACAGGGTACCAGTACCGAGTCGATGATAACCTGGCTATATACACAGGGTACCAGTACCGAGTCGATGATAGCCTGGCTATATACACAGGGTACCAGTACTGAGTCGATGATAACCTGGCTATATACACAGGGTACCAGTACCGAGTCAATGATAACCTGGCTATATACACAGGGTACCAGTACCGAGTCGATGATAACCTGGCTATATACACAGGGTACCAGTACCGAGTCGATGATAACCTGGCTATATACACAGGGTACCAGTACCGAGTCGATGATAACCTGGCTATATACACAGGGTACCAGTACCGAGTCGATGATAACCTGGCTGTAGACACAGGGTACCAGTACCGAGTTGATGATAACCTGGCTATAGACACAGGGTACCAGTCCCGAGTCGATGATAACCTGGCTATAGACACAGGTACCAGCACCGAGTCGATGATAACCTGGCTATATACACAGGGTACCAGTACCGAGTCGATGATAACCTGGCTATAGACACAGGTACCAGCACGAGTCGATGATAACCTGGCTATATACACAGGGTACCAGTACCGAGTCGATGATAACCTGGCTATATACACAGGTACCAGCACCGAGTCGATGATAACCTGGCTATATACACAGGGTACCAGTACCGAGTCGATGATAACCTGGCTATATACACAGGGTACCAGTACCGAGTCGATGATAACCTGGCCATATACACAGGGTACCAGTACCGAGTCGATGATAACCTGGCTATATACACAGGGTACCAGTACCGAGTCGATGATAACCTGGCCATATACACAGGGTACCAGTACCGAGTCGATGATAACCTGGCTATATACACAGGGTACCAGTACCGAGTCGATGATAACCTGGCTATATACACAGGGTACCAGTACCGAGTCGATGATAACCTGGCTATATACACAGGGTACCAGTACCGAGTCGATGATAACCTGGCTATATACACAGGGTACCAGTACCGAGTCGATGATAACCTGGCTATAGACACAGGGTACCAGTACCGAGTTGATGATAACCTGGCTATAGACACAGGGTACCAGTCCCGAGTCGATGATAACCTGGCTATAGACACAGGGTACCAGTACCGAGTCGATGATAACCTGGCTATGTACACAGGGTACCAGTACCGAGTCGATGATAACCTGGCTATATACACAGGGTACCAGTACCGAGTCGATGATAACCTGGCTATAGACACAGGGTACCAGTACCGAGTTGATGATAACCTGGCTATAGACACAGGGTACCAGTACCGAGTCGATGATAACCTGGCTATATACACAGGGTACCAGTACCGAGTCGATGATAACCTGGCTATAGACACAGGGTACCAGTCCCGAGTCGATGATAACCTGGCTATAGACACAGGTACCAGTACCGAGTCGATGATAACCTGGCTATATACACAGGGTACCAGTACAGAGTCGATGATAACCTGGCTATATACACAGGGTACCAGTACCGAGTCAATGATAACCTGGCTATATACACAGGGTACCAGTACAGAGTCGATGATAACCTGGCTATATACACAGGGTACCAGTACCGAGTCGATGATAACCTGGCTATATACACAGGGTACCAGTACCGAGTCGATGATAACCTGGCTATAGACACAGGGTACCAGTACCGAGTTGATGATAACCTGGCTATAGACACAGGGTACCAGTACCGAGTCGATGATAACCTGGCTATATACACAGGGTACCAGTACAGAGTCGATGATAACCTGGCTATATACACAGGGTACCAGTACAGAGTCGATGATAACCTGGCTATATACACAGGGTACCAGTACAGAGTCGATGATAACCTGGCTATATACACAGGGTACCAGTACCGAGTCAATGATAACCTGGCTATAGACACAGGGTACCAGTAACGAGTCGATGATAACCTGGCTATATACACAGGGTACCAGTACCGAGTCGATGATAACCTGGCTATATACACAGGGTGCCAGTACAGAGTCGATGATAACCTGGCTATAGACACAGGGTACCAGTACCGAGTCGATGATAACCTGGCTATATACACAGGGTACCAGTACCGAGTCGATGATAACCTGGCTATATACACAGGGTACCAGTAGCGAGTCGATGATAACCTGGCTATAGACACAGGGTACCAGTACAGAGTCGATGATAGCCTGGCTATATACACAGGGTACCAGTCCCGAGTCGATGATAACCTGGCTATATACACAGGGTACCAGTACCGAGTCGATGATAACCTGGCTATAGACACAGGGTACCAGTAACGAGTCGATGATAACCTGGCTATAGACACAGGGTACCAGTACCGCCTGGTATAGAGGTCCTGGATGTCAGGGAGCTCGGCCCCAGTGATGTACTGGGCCGTACACACTACTCTCCGTAGCACCTTAAACAAGAAAAATGTCAGGAAATAGGAAAGACAGATTGGAAGACGTAAGAAGTCGTCTTTCTCCAAAGGCCATAGTGTGTTTTATTTATTTAACCAGGGAGACATGCTGAGACCACGCCCTGCATGAACACATCAATTACACTATACACATCAATTACACTATACACATCAATTACACTATACACATCTATATACACATCAATTACACTATACATATCTATATACACATCAATTACACTATACATATCTATATACACATCAATTACACTATACACATCTATATACACATCAATTACACTATACACATCAATTACACTATACATATCTATATACACATCAATTACACTATACACATCAATTACACTATACATATCTATATACACATCAATTACACTATACACATCAATTACACTATACACATCAATTACACTATACACATCAATTACACTATACATATCTATATACACATCAATTACACTATACACATCAATTACACTATACATATCTATATACACATCAATTACA
Organism: Oncorhynchus mykiss; assembly: GCF_057628025.1. NCBI lineage: Eukaryota > Metazoa > Chordata > Actinopteri > Salmoniformes > Salmonidae > Oncorhynchus > Oncorhynchus mykiss. The sequence goes on along the minus strand of NC_143048.1, from coordinate 50,739,315 downwards.
CTATACACATCAATTACACTATACACATCAATTACACTATACACATCAATTACACTATACACATCAATTACACTATACATATCTATATACACATCAATTACACTATACATATCTATAAACACATCAATTACACTATACACATCAATTACACTATACATATCTATATACACATCAATTACACTATACACATCAATTACACTATACACATCAATTACACTATACACATCAATTACACTATACATATCTATATACACATCAATTACACTATACATATCTATAAACACATCAATTACACTATACATATCTATATACACATCAATTACACTATACACATCAATTACACTATACATATCTATATACACATCAATTACACTATACACATCAATTACACTATACACATCAATTACACTATACATATCAATTACACTATACACATCAATTACACTATACATATCTATATACACATCTATAAACACATCAATTACACTATACATATCTATATACACATCTATAAACACATCAATTACACTATACATATCTATATACACATCTATAAACACATCAATTACACTATACATATCTATATACACATCTATAAACACATCAATTACACTATACATATCTATATACACATCTATAAACACATCAATTACACTATACATATCTATATACACATCAATTACACTATACACATCAATTACACTATACACATCTATATACACATCAATTACACTATACATATCTATATACACATCAATTACACTATACACATCAATTACACTATACATATCTACATACACATCAATTACACTATACATATCTATATACACATCAATTACACTATACACATCAATTACACTATACATATCTATATACACATCAATTACACTATATACATCAATTACACTATACACATCTATAAACACATCAATTACACTATACACATCTATAAACACATCAATTACACTATACATATCTATATACACATCAATTACACTATACACATCAATTACACTATACATATCTATATACACATCAATTACACTATACACATCAATTACACTATACATATCTATATACACATCAATTACACTATACACATCAATTACACTATACACATCAATTACACTATACACATCAATTACACTATACATATCTATATACACATCAATTACACTATACACATCAATTACACTATACACATCAATTACACTATACACATCAATTACACTATACATATCTATATACACATCAATTACACTATACATATCTATATACACATCAATTACACTATACACATCAATTACACTATACATATCTATATACACATCAATTACACTATACACATCAATTACACTATACACATCAATTACACTATACACATCAATTACACTATACACATCTATAAACACATCAACTACACTATACATATCTATATACACATCAATTACACTATGCACATCAATTACACTATACATATCTATAAACACATCAATTACACTATACATATCTATATACACATCAATTACACTATACACATCAATTACACTATACACATCTATATACACATCAATTACACTATACATATCTATATACACATCAATTACACTATACACATCTATATACACATCAATTACACTATACATATCTATATACACATCAATTACACTATACATATCTATATACACATCAATTACACTATACACATCAATTACACTATACACATCTATATACACATCAATTACACTATACACATCAATTACACTATACACATCAATTACACTATACATATCTATATACACATCAATTACACTATACACATCAATTACACTATACACATCAATTACACTATACACATCAATTACACTATACACATCAATTACACTATACACATCTATATACACATCAATTACACTATACACATCAATTACACTATACACATCAATTACACTATACATATCCATATACACATCAATTACACTATACACCTCAATTACACTATACACATCAATTACACTATACACCTCAATTACACTATACACATCAATTACACTATACATATCTATGAACACATCAATTACACTATACACATCAATTACACTATACACATCTATAAACACATCAATTACACTATACACATCAATTACACTATACACATCAATTACACTATACACATCAATTACACTATACACATCTATAGACACATCAATTACACTATACACATCAATTACACTATACATATCTATATACACATCAATTACACTATACACATCAATTACACTATACATATCTATAAACACATCAATTACACTATACACATCTATAAACACATCAATTACACTATACATATCTATATACACATCAATTACACTATACACATCAATTACACTATACATATCTATATACACATCAATTACACTATACACATCAATTACACTATACATATCTATAAACACATCAATTACACTATACACATCAATTACACTATACATATCAATTACACTATACACATCAATTACACTATACACATCAATTACACTATACATATCTATATACACATCAATTACACTATACATATCAATTACACTATACATATCTATATACACATCAATTACACTATACATATCTATAAACACATCAATTACACTATACACATCAATTACACTATACACATCAATTACACTATACACATCAATTACACTCTACATATCTATATACACATCAATTACACTATACATATCTATATACACATCAATTACACTATACATATCTATATACACATCAATTACACTATACACATCTATAAACACATCAATTACACTATACACATCAATTACACTATGCATATCTATATACACATCAATTACACTATACATATCTATATACACATCAATTACACTATACACATCATTTACACTATACATATCTATATACACATCAATTACACTATACACATCAATTACACTATACATATCTATATACACATCAATTACACTATACACATCAATTACACTATACACATCAATTACACTATACACATCAATTACACTATACATATCTATAAACACATCAATTACACTATACATATCTATATACACATCAATTACACTATACATATCTATATACACATCAATTACACTATACATATCTATATACACATCAATTACACTATACACATCAATTACACTATACACATCTATATACACATCAATTACACTATACATATCTATATACACATCAATTACACTATACATATCTATATACACATCAATTACACTATACACATCAATTACACTATACACATCAATTACACTATACATATCTATATACACATCAATTACACTATACATATCTATAAACACATCAATTACACTATACACATCAATTACACTATACATATCTATATACACATCAATTACACTATACACATCAATTACACTATACACATCAATTACACTATACACATCAATTACACTATACATATCTATATACACATCAATTACACTATACACATCAATTACACTATACATATCTATATACACATCAATTACACTATACATATCTATAAACACATCAATTACACTATACGCATCGATTACACTATACATATCTATATACACATCAATTACACTATACACATCAATTACACTATACACATCAATTACACTATACATATCTATAAACACATCAATTACACTATACGCATCAATTACACTATACATATCTATATACACATCAATTACACTATACACATCAATTACACTATACATATCTATATACACATCAATTACACTATACACATCAATTACACTATACATATCTATATACACATCAATTACACTATACATATCTATAAACACATCAATTACACTATACACATCAATTACACTATACACATCAATTACACTATACACATCAATTACACTATACATATCTATAAACACATCAATTACACTATACACATCAATTACACTATACACATCTATATACACATCAATTACACTATACATATCTATAAATACATCAATTACACTATACACATCAATTACACTATACATATCTATATACACATCAATTACACTATACACATCTATAAACACATCAATTACACTATACACATCAATTACACTATACACATCTATATACACATCAATTACACTATACATATCTATATACACATCAATTACACTATACATATCTATAAACACATCAATTACACTATACATATCTATATACACATCAATTACACTATACACATCTATAAACACATCAATTACACTATACACATCAATTACACTATGCACATCAATTACACTATACACATCAATTACACTATACACATCAATTACACTATACACATCAATTACACTATACACATCAATTACACTATACATATCAATTACACTATACATATCTATATACACATCAATTACACTATACATATCTATAAACACATCAATTACACTATACACATCAATTACACTATACACATCAATTACACTATACATATCAATTACACTATACATATCTATATACACATCAATTACACTATACATATCTATATACACATCAATTACACTATACATATCTATAAACACATCAATTACACTATACATATCTATATACACATCAATTACACTATACATATCTATATACACATCAATTACACTATACACATCAATTACACTATACATATCTATATACACATCAATTACACTATACATATCTATAAACACATCAATTACACTATACATATCTATAAACACATCAATTACACTATACACATCAATTACACTATACATATCTATATACACATCAATTACACTATACACATCAATTACACTCTACATATCTATATACACATCAATTACACTATACATATCTATAAACACATCAATTACACTATACATATCTATATACACATCAATTACACTATACACATCTATAAACACATCAATTACACTATACACATCAATTACACTATACATATCTATAAACACATCAATTACACTATACATATCTATATACACATCAATTACACTATACATATCTATATACACATCAATTACACTATACACATCAATTACACTATACATATCTATATACACATCAATTACACTATACACATCAATTACACTATACATATCTATATACACATCAATTACACTATACACATCAATTACACTATACATATCTATATACACATCAATTACACTATACACATCTATAAACACATCAATTACACTATACACATCAATTACACTATACATATCTATATACACATCAATTACACTATACACATCTATAAACACATCAATTACACTATACACATCAATTACACTATACATATCTATATACACATCAATTACACTATACACATCTATAAACACATCAATTACACTATACATATCTATATACACATCAATTACACTATACATATCTATATACACATCAATTACACTATACATATCTATAAACACATCAATTACACTATACACATCAATTACACTATACATATCTATATACACATCAATTACACTATACACATCAATTACACTATACATATCTATATACACATCAATTACACTATACACATCAATTACACTATACACATCAATTACACTATACACATCAATTACACTATACATATCTATATACACATCAATTACACTATACACATCAATTACACTATACATATCTATATACACATCAATTACACTATACACATCAATTACACTATACACATCAATTACACTATACACATCAATTACACTATACACATCAATTACACTATACACATCAATTACACTATACATATCTATATACACATCAATTACACTATACACATCAATTACACTATACATATCTATATACACATCAATTACACTATACACATCTATAAACACATCAATTACACTATACATATCTATATACACATCAATTACACTATACATATCTATATACACATCAATTACACTATACATATCTATAAACACATCAATTACACTATACACATCAATTACACTATACATATCTATATACACATCAATTACACTATACATATCTATATACACATCAATTACACTATACATATCTATATACACATCAATTACACTATACACATCAATTACACTATACACATCAATTACACTATACATATCTATATACACATCAATTACACTATACACATCAATTACACTATACATATCTATATACACATCAATTACACTATACATATCTATATACACATCAATTACACTATACACATCAATTACACTATACATATCTATATACACATCAATTACACTATACACATCTATAAACACATCAATTACACTATACACATCAATTACACTATACATATCTATATACATATCAATTACACTATACACATCAATTACACTATACATATCTATAAACACATCAATTACACTATACATATCTATATACACATCAATTACACTATACACATCAATTACACTATACACATCAATTACACTATACATATCTATAAACACATCAATTACACTATACATATCTATAAACACATCAATTACACTATGCACATCAATTACACTATACATATCTATATACATATCAATTACACTATACACATCAATTACACTATACATATCTATAAACACATCAATTACACTATACATATCTATATACATATCAATTACACTATACACATCAATTACACTATACATATCTATAAACACATCAATTACACAATACATATCTATATACATATCAATTACACTATACACATCTATATACACATCAATTACACTATACATATCTATATACACATCAATTACACTATACACATCTATATACACATCAATTACACTATACACCTCAATTACACTCTACATATCTATAGACACATCAATTACACTATACACATCAATTACACTATACATATCTATATACACATCAATTACACTATACATATCTATAAACACATCAATTACACTATACACATCAATTACACTATACATATCTATATACACATCAATTACACTATACACATCAATTACACTATACACATCAATTACACTATACACATCAATTACACTATACACATCTATAAACACATCAACTACACTATACATATCTATATACACATCAATTACACTATACACATCAATTACACTATACATATCTATAGACACATCAATTACACTATACATATCTATATACACATCAATTACACTATACATATCTATAGACACATCAATTACACTATACATATCTATAGACACATCAATTACACTATACACATCTATAAACACATCAATTACACTATACACATCTATAAACACATCAATTACACTATACACATCAATTACACTATACACATCAATTACACTATACACATCAATTACACTATACATATCTATAAACACATCAATTACACTATACACATCAATTACACTATACATATCTATATACACATCAATTACACTATACACATCAATTACACTATACATATCTATATACACATCAATTACACTATACACATCTATAAACACATCAATTACACTATACACATCAATTACACTATACATATCTATATACACATCAATTACACTATACACATCTATAAACACATCAATTACACTATACATATCTATATACACATCAATTACACTATACATATCTATATACACATCAATTACACTATACACATCAATTACACTATACACATCAATTACACTATACATATCTATATACACATCAATTACACTATACATATCTATAAACACATCAATTACACTATACACATCAATTACACTATACATATCTATATACACATCAATTACACTATACATATCTATATACACATCAATTACACTATACATATCTATATACACATCAATTACACTATACACATCAATTACACTATACACATCAATTACACTATACATATCTATATACACATCAATTACACTATACACATCAATTACACTATACATATCTATATACACATCAATTACACTATACATATCTATATACACATCAATTACACTATACACATCAATTACACTATACATATCTATATACACATCAATTACACTATACACATCTATAAACACATCAATTACACTATACACATCAATTACACTATACATATCTATATACATATCAATTACACTATACACATCAATTACACTATACATATCTATAAACACATCAATTACACTATACATATCTATATACACATCAATTACACTATACACATCAATTACACTATACACATCAATTACACTATACATATCTATAAACACATCAATTACACTATACATATCTATAAACACATCAATTACACTATGCACATCAATTACACTATACATATCTATATACATATCAATTACACTATACACATCAATTACACTATACATATCTATAAACACATCAATTACACTATACATATCTATATACATATCAATTACACTATACACATCAATTACACTATACATATCTATAAACACATCAATTACACTATACATATCTATATACATATCAATTACACTATACACATCTATATACACATCAATTACACTATACATATCTATATACACATCAATTACACTATACACATCTATATAAACATCAATTACACTATACACCTCAATTACACTCTACATATCTATAGACACATCAATTACACTATACACATCAATTACACTATACATATCTATATACACATCAATTACACTATACATATCTATAAACACATCAATTACACTATACACATCAATTACACTATACATATCTATATACACATCAATTACACTATACACATCAATTACACTATACACATCAATTACACTATACACATCAATTACACTATACACATCTATAAACACATCAACTACACTATACATATCTATATACACATCAATTACACTATACACATCAATTACACTATACATATCTATAGACACATCAATTACACTATACATATCTATATACACATCAATTACACTATACATATCTATAGACACATCAATTACACTATACATATCTATAGACACATCAATTACACTATACACATCTATAAACACATCAATTACACTATACACATCTATAAACACATCAATTACACTATACACATCAATTACACTATACACATCAATTACACTATACACATCAATTACACTATACATATCTATAAACACATCAATTACACTATACACATCAATTACACTATACATATCTATATACACATCAATTACACTATACACATCAATTACACTATACATATCTATATACACATCAATTACACTATACACATCTATAAACACATCAATTACACTATACACATCAATTACACTATACATATCTATATACACATCAATTACACTATACATATCTATATACACATCAATTACACTATACATATCTATAAACACATCAATTACACTATACATATCTATAAACACATCAATTACACTATACACATCAATTACACTATACATATCTATATACACTATACACATCAATTACACTATACACATCAATTACACTATACATATCAATTACACTATACACATCAATTACACTATACATATCTATATACACATCAATTACACTATACACATCAATTACACTATACACATCTATAAACACATCAATTACACTATACACATCAATTACACTATACATATCTATAGACACATCAATTACACTATACATATCTATATACACATCAATTACACTATACACATCAATTACACTATACATATCAATTACACTATACATATCTATAGACACATCAATTACACTATACACATCAATTACACTATACACATCAATTACACTATACACATCTATAAACACATCAATTACACTATACACATCAATTACACTATACATATCTATAGACACATCAATTACACTATACACATCAATTACACTATACATATCAATTACACTATACATATCTATATACACATCAATTACACTATACACATCAATTACACTATACACATCAATTACACTATACATATCAATTACACTATACACATCAATTACACTATACACATCAATTACACTATACACATCAATTACACTATACATATCTATAGACACATCAATTACACTATACACATCAATTACACTATACATATCAATTACACTATACATATCTATATACACATCAATTACACTATACATATCAATTACACTATACATATCTATATACACATCAATTACACTATACACATCAATTACACTATACACATCAATTACACTATACATATCTATATACACATCAATTACACTATACACATCAATTACACTATACACATCAATTACACTATACACCTCAATTACACTATACACATCAATTACACTATACACATCAATTACACTATACACATCAATTACACTATACACATCAATTACACTATACATATCTATATACACATCAATTACACTATACACATCAATTACACTATACATATCTATATACACATCAATTACACTATACACATCAATTACACTATACATATCTATATACACATCAATTACACTATACATATCAATTACACTATACACATCAATTACACTATACACATCTATAGACACATCAATTACACTATACACATCTATAAACACATCAATTACACTATACACATCAATTACACTATACATATCTATAGACACATCAATTACACTATACACATCTATAAACACATCAATTACACTATACACATCAATTACACTATACATATCTATATACACATCAATTACACTATACACATCAATTACACTATACATATCTATATACACATCAATTACACTATGCATATCTATATACACATCAATTACACTATACATATCTATAAACACATCAATTACACTATACACATCAATTACACTATACACATCAATTACACTATACATATCTATATACATATCAATTACACTATACATATCTATATACACATCAATTACACTATACACATCAATTACACTATACACATCAATTACACTATACACATCAATTACACTATACACATCAATTACACTATACACATCAATTACACTATACACATCAATTACACTATACATATCTATATACACATCAATTACACTATACATATCTATATACACATCAATTACACTATACATATCAATTACACTATACACATCAATTACACTATACACATCAATTACACTATACATATCTATATACACATCAATTACACTATACACATCAATTACACTATACATATCTATATACACATCAATTACACTATACATATCTATATACACATCAATTACACTATACACATCAATTACACTATACACATCAATTACACTATACACATCAATTACACTATACATATCTATATACACATCAATTACACTATACACATCTATATACACATCAATTACACTATACATATCTATATACACATCAATTACACTATACATATCTATATACACATCAATTACACTATACACATCAATTACACTATACACATCAATTACACTATACACATCAATTACACTATACACATCAATTACACTATACATATCTATAAACACATCAATTACACTATACATATCTATATACACATCAATTACACTATACACATCAATTACACTATACACATCAATTACACTATACACATCAATTACACTATACACATCAATTACACTATACACATCAATTACACTATACACATCAATTACACTATACATATCTATATACATATCAATTACACTATACATATCTATATACACATCAATTACACTATACACATCAATTACACTATACATATCTATATACACATCAATTACACTATACATATCTATAAACACATCAATTACACTATACATATCAATATACACATCAATTACACTATACATATCAATATACACATCAATTACACTATACACATCAATTACACTATACATATCTATATACACATCAATTACACTATACATATCTATAAACACATCAATTACACTATACACATCAATTACACTATACACATCAATTACACTATACATATCTATATACACATCAATTACACTATACATATCTATATACACATCAATTACACTATACACATCAATTACACTATACATATCTATATACACATCAATTACACTGTGTGTGTGTGTGTGTGTGTGTGTGTGTGTAACCGTGTTCATGTGTGTGTGTTTTGCAGTAGTATTGCACTATAAGGGGATAAGGTGCCATCTTAGTTAACTATAACGTGGTGTGAGAAGTGGACTTCCTGTCGTGGTTGTTGTCTCAGCTCTACCTCTGGCAGGGACACAGTGACTGTTGGGAAGATGGTCCTTATAGAATTACACTGAATGGAATACAATAGGAGGAGCTTTGAAAGGCAGTTCTCACTGTTCTGTCTCCTGTGGAAAGTAAACCATGTTATCTGTGCTATACATTCAGAATTTCATTCAACATTACAGTGAACATGATTGATTACCTTTGATGATTGTAGCTGTGGTACTGTATATATTGTGAAATGCCTCTCTCTCTCTGTCTCTCTCTCTCTCTGTCTCTGTCTCTCTCTCTCTCTCTTTCTCTATCTCTCTCTCTCTTTCTCTCTCTCTCTCTTTCTCTCTCTCTCTCTCTCTCTCTCTCTCTCTCTCTCTCTCTCTCTCTCTCTCTCTCTCTCTCTCTCTCTCTCTCTCTCTCTCTCTCTCTCTCTCTCTCTCTCTCTCTCTCTGTCTCTCTCTCTTTCTCTCTCTCTCTTCTCTCTCTCCCTCTCTCTCTCTCTCTCTCTCTCCCTCTCTCTCTCCCTCTCTCTTTCTCTCTCTCTCTCTCTCTCTCTCTCTTTCTTAGTATCCATGATATATTGAGGTCCTCAACGACCATATTCACGAATGCCACTTTTATGACCTGTACTATTCAATTGATAAGAATACGAAACACTGGTTTCAGAACACAGTCATGGTAAGAGAAAGTTAGACTACCACCTAGTGGCCTTGTGGTGTCATCACATTCCCAGGCGCCTAATTAAAACAAATGTTATTTGTCTCTTGCGCCGGAATACAACAAGTGTAGACTTTAACCGTGAAGTGCTTACTTACGAGCCCTTAACCAAAAGTAACACACATTTGCACACAAAGTTGTGTGTGTGTGTGTGTGTGTGTGTGTATAGAGCCAGTGCAAGAAATTTGTGGAAAACAAAGGGGGTCAATGCAAATAGTCTGGGTGACCATTTAATGAACTCTTCAGCAGTTTTATGGCTTGGGGTTAGCTGTTTAGGAGCCTTTTGGTCCCTAGACTTGGCGCTCCGGTACCGCTTGCCGTGCGGTAGCAGGGGGGGAACAGTCTGTGATTTGGGTGGCTGGAGTCTTTGACCATTTTCATGGCCTTCCTCTGACACCGCCTGGTATAGAGGTCCTGGATGGCAGGAAGCTTGGACCCAGTGATGCACTGGGGAATACGCACTACCCTCTGTAGAGCCTTACTGTTGGATGCCGAGCAGTTGTCATACCAGGTGGTGATGCAGCAGTCAGGATGCTCTTGATGGTGCGGCTGTAGAACATTTTAAGGATCTGAGGGCCCATGACACATTTTTCCAGCCTCTTCAGGGGAAACAGGCATTGTTGTGCCTGTGTTGGTGTGTTTGACCATGACAGATCCTTAGTGATGTGGGACACCGAGGAACTTGAAGCTCTCGACCCGCTTCACTAAGGCCCTGTTGATGTGAGTGGTGGCGTGCTCACCCCTTTGTTTCCTGTAGCCCACAATCAGCACCTTTATACAATGGGAGTGTCTGTAGAGGAATAGGGTGTGTCCATAGAGGAATAGGGTGTCCGTAGAGGAATAGGGTGTGTCCGTAGAGGAATAGGGTGTATCCACAGAGGAATAGGATGTCCATAGAGGTATAGGGTGTCCCATAGAGGAATAGAGTGTCCCCATAGAGGTATAGGGTGTCCCCATAGAGGAATAGGATGTCCATAGAGGTATAGGGTGTCCCCATAGAGGAATAGGATGTACATAGAGGTATAGGGTGTGTCCATAGAGGAATAGGGTGTCCATAGAGGAATAGGGTGTCCCCATAGAGGAATAGGGTGTCCATAGAGGAATAGGGTGTGTCCATAGAGGAATAGGGTGTATCCACAGAGGAATAGGGTGTGTCCATAGAGGAATAGGGTGTATCCACAGAGAAATAGGGTGTGTCCATAGAGAATAGGTGTCCGTAGAGGAATAGGGTGTCCCCATAGAGGAATAGAGTGTCCATAGAGGAATAGGGTGTCCATAGAGGAATAGGGTGTGTCCGTAGAGGAATAGGGTGTCCGTAGAGGAATAGTGTGTCCATAGAGGAATAGAGTGTCCATAGAGGAATAGAGTGTCCATATATTAATAGGGTGTCCCCATAGAGGAACAGGGTGTCCCCATAGAGGAATAGGGTGTCCATAGAGGAATAGGGTGTGTCCGTAGAGGAATAGGGTGTCCGAAGAGGAATAGGGTGTCCCCATAGAGGAATAGAGTGTCCATAGAGGAATAGTGCCTTGCGAAAGTATTCGGCCCCCTTGAACTTTGCAACCTTTTGCCACATTTCGGGCTTCAAACATAAAAATATAAAACTGTATTTTTTGTGAAGAATCAACAACAAGTGGGACACAATCATGAAGTGGAACGACATTTATTGTATATTTCAAACTTTTTAACAAATCAAAAACTGAAAAATTGGGCGTGCAAAATTAGTCAGCCCCTTTAAGTTAATACTTTGTAGCGCCACCTTTTGCTGCGATTACAGCTGTAAGTCACTTGGGGTATGTCTCTATCAGTTTTGCACATCGAGAGACTGAATTTTTTTCCCATTCCTCCTTACAAAACAGCTCGAGCTCAGTGAGGTTGGATGGAGAGCATTTGTGAACAGCAGTTTTCAGTTCTTTCCACAGATTCTCGATTGGATTCAGGTCTGGACTTTGACTTGGCCATTCTAACACCTGGATATGTTTATCTTTGAACCATTCCATTGTAGATTTTGCTTTATGTTTTGGATCATTGTCTTGTTGGAAGACAAATCTCCGTCCCAGTCTCAGGTCTTTTGCAGACTCTATCAGGTTTTCTTCCAGAATGGTCCTGTATTTGGCTCCATCCATCTTCCCATCAATTTTAACCATCTTCCCTGTCCCTGCTGAAGAAAAGCAGGCCCAAACCATGATGCTGCCGCCACCATGTTTGACAGTGGGGATGGTGTGTTCAGGGTGATGAACTGTGTTGCTTTTACGCCAAACATAACATTTTGCATTGTTGACAAAAAGTTCAATTTTGGTTTCATCTGACCAGAGCACCTTCTTCCACATGTTTGGTGCGTCTCCCAGGTGGCTTGTGGCAAACTTTAAACAACACTTTTATGGATATCTTTAAGAAATGGCTTTCTTCTGCCACTCTTCCATAAAGGCCAGATTTGTGCAATATACGACTGATTGTTGTCCTATGGACAGAGTCTCCCACCTCAGCTGTAGATCTCTGCAGTTCATCCAGAGTGATCATGGGCCTCTTGGCTGCATCTCTGATCAGTCTTCTCCTTGTATGAGCTGAAAGTTTAGAGGGACGGCCAGGTCTTGGTAGATTTGCAGTGGTCTGATACTCCTTCCATTTCAATATTATCGCTTGCACAGTGCTCCTTGGGATGTTTAAAGCTTGGGAAATCTTTTTGTATCCAAATCCGGCTTTAAACTTCTTCACAACAGTATCTCGGACCTGCCTGGTGTGTTCCTTATTCTTCATGATGCTCTCTGCGCTTTTAACGGACCTCTGAGACTATCACAGTGCAGGTGCATTTATACGGAGACTTGATTACACACAGGTGGATTGTATTTATCATCATTAGTCATTTAGGTCAACATTGGATCATTCAGAGATCCTCACTGAACTTCTGGAGAGAGTTTGCTGCACTGAAAGTAAAGGGCTGAATCATTTTGCACGCCCAATTTTTCAGTTTTTGATTTGTTAAAAAAGTTTGAAATATCCAATAAATGTCGTTCCACTTCATGATTGTGTCCCACTTGTTGTTGATTCTTCACAAAAAAATACAGTTTTATATCTTTATGTTTGAAGCCTGAAATGTGGCAAAAGGTCGCAAAGTTCAAGGGGGCCGAATACTTTCGCAAGGCACTGTACATATATATATATATATATGTATATAGATAGAGAGAGAACAGCAGATTTAGCTGGTCTGTCATAATATAATAGAGACAGTAGATTTAGCTGGTCTGTCATAATATAATAGAGACAGTAGATCTAGCTGGTCTGTCATAATATAATAGAGACAGTAGATTTAGCTGGTCTGTCATAATATAATAGAGACAGTAGATCTAGCTGGTCTGTCATAATATAATAGAGACAGTAGATTTAGCTGGTCTGTCATAATATAATAGAGACAGTAGATCTAGCTGGTCTGTCATAATATAATAGAGACAGTAGATTTAGCTGGTCTGTCATAATATAATTGAGACAGTAGATTTAGCTGGTCTGTCATAATATAATAGAGACAGTAGATTTAGCTGGTCTGTCATAATATAATAGAGACAGTAGATCTAGCTGGTCTGTCATAATATAATAGAGACAGTAGATTTAGCTGGTCTGTCATAATATAATAGAGACAGTAGATTTAGCTGGTCTGTCATAATATAAAAGAGACAGTAGATTTAGCTGGTCTGTCATAATATAATAGAGACAGTAGATCTAGCTGGTCTGTCATAATATAATAGAGACAGTAGATCTAGCTTGTCTGTCATAATAAAATAGAGACAGTAGATCTAGCTGGTCTGTCATAATATAATAGAGACAGTAGATTTAGCTGGTTTTACTCAAACAGAGTCTCAATTTCCTGTTGAGAGTTAGAATAGTAGAATACACAAGGTGGAATTGCGAAACTTGGTTGAGTATCAGAAGTGTTGTTGTTGTTATGTCAGTCACTGACAGTCACTAATATAGTCCGTGTCAACAAACATTACTTTTTGTGTAAGTTAGTCTAGCCGGCCAGCTATCTAAGCTTGTAGTAATCATTGTCGAAGTACTGCCCAGGGGGCCCATAATGATTTTGTTAGTCACTCTCACTCAGATATCGTATTAAAAACTGAAAACATTTCCTCTCCTCCCCATGGCAATATTGGAAGATTTGTTTTTCTCTGCTGTCAAGATGGGTTCTGCTGAAATGTTTTGCTGCAGAGGTGGGTATAGCTTAGGGCCTTCAAAAGGCTAGGGCCAGCTCTGACTGCTTAGGGCCATCAAAAGTCTAGGGCCAGCTCTGACTGTATAGGGCCGCCAAAAGGCTAGGGCCAGCTCTGACTGTATAGGGCCATCAAAAGGCTAGGGCCAGCTCTGACTGTATAGGGCCTTCAAAAGGCGAGGGCCAGCTCTGACTGTATAGGGCCACCAAAAGGCTAGGGCCAGCTCTGACTGCTTAGGGCCTTCAAAAGGCTAGGGCCAGCTCTGACTGTATAGGGCCATCAAAAGGCTAGGGCCAGCTCTGACTGCTTAGGGCCTTCAAAAGGCTAGGGCCAGCTCTGACTGTATGGGGCCATCAAAAGGCTAGGGCCAGCTCTGACTGTATAGGGCCATCAAAAGACTAGGGCCAGCTCTGACTGCTTAGGGCCGCCAAAAGGCTAGGGCCAGCTCTGACTGCTTAGGGCCGCCAAAAGGCTAGGGCCAGCTCTGACTGCTTAGGGCCATCAAAAGGCTAGGGCCAGCTCTGACTGTATAGGGCCGCCAAAAGGCTAGGGCCAGCTCTGACTGTATAGGGCCATCAAAAGGCTAGGGCCAGCTCTGACTGCTTAGGGCCGCCAAAAGGATATGGCCAGCTCTGACTGCTTAGGGCCATCAAAAGGCTAGGGCCAGCTCTGACTGTATAGGGCCGCCAAAAGGCTAGGGCCAGCTCTGACTGTATAGGGCCATCAAAAGCCTAGGGCCAGCTCTGACTGCTTAGGGCCATCAAAAGGCTAGGGCTAGCTCGGACTGCTTAGGGCCTTCAAAAGGCTAGGGCCAGCTCTGACTGCATAGGGCCTTCAAAAGGCTAGGGCCAGCTCTGACTGTATAGGGCCATCCAAAGGCTAGGGCCAGCTCTGACTGCTTAGGGCCGCCAAAAGGCTAGGGCCAGCTCTGACTGCTTAGGGCCGCCAAAAGGCTAGGGCCAGCTCTGACTGCTTAGGGCCATCAAAAGGCTAGGGCCAGCTCTGACTGTATAGGGCCGCCAAAAGGCTAGGGCCAGCTCTGACTGTATAGGGCCGCCAAAAGGCTAGGGCCAGCTCTAACTGCTTAGGGCCTTCAAAAGGCTAGGGCCAGCTCTGACTGCATGTGTGTGGTATGGATGTGGGTAGCAGACCCGCGAGCCACTGTGGGCCCCACATGATAAGTACAGATTTCTTTGTAAAGTTGCCCATCCCTGGGCTAGAGGGAGTTTCCACCATATGTATTATACCATTAATTTCCTTTCAAATCAGCCAATGGAAGTAAACAAGGACAGACTTGGAGAAGGAGGACAGATAATTGGGACATAGCTCCAGTAATGTTTGTCAAGAGACTGTTATATCACGTTGAACCGTGTGTTGAGGAGGTTCTACTATGTGTTGAGGAGTTGCTACCATGTGTTGAGGAGGTTCTACCATGTGTTGAGGAGTTGCTACCATGTGTTGAGGAGTTGCTACCATGTGTTGAGGAGTTGCTACCATGTGTTGAGGAGTTGCTACCATGTGTTGAGGAGTTGCTACCATGTGTTGAGGAGTTGCTACCATGTGTTGAGGAGTTGCTACCATGTGTTGAGGAGTTGCTACCATGTGTTGAGGAGTTGCTACCATGTGTTGAGGAGTTGCTACCATGTGTTGATATCTTGTCTTTCTCAGGAAGGGAAGAAGAAGTTTGACAAGGAGACAGAGAAATACTACACCGTTCTAGAGAAGCATCTGGCCTTGTCTTCCAGGAAGAAAGAACCGTTCTTACAAGAGGTATGTCCCAGTTACGAGACAAAACTAGAGGTATGTCCCAGTTACGAGACAAAACTAGAGGTAAGTCCCAGTTACTAGACATCACGTTGCTAACTATGAGCACATGTTATATCTGCTTCAAGCACCTGGACAGGCCTTTGTGATGAATGGATGTCTGTGTCCTAAACGCCCCTAGTTAAATGTAGTGCACTATATAGGAAACGCAGCTTTTCTAAAGTCAACTGCACAATGTCAATGACAACACTGTTTATCCTGCTGGTTACCCAGTACCTTCACAGACAAACACACGGAAGAGTACTCTCTAAACCCGGATGGTGTAACCATTAACCCTTTCTCAAATAGTCTCCACAGTACACAGACGCAACACAGACATGCATTCACACACACACAGACATGTACGTGCCCATGCACACACACAGTCACACACAAACACACACGCACATGCATATGCACACACACACACACACACACATACACACTGCCTTTCCCTTTGTCCTAAAGTTAACCTGTTGTTTGTTAACCCGCAGGTAGACCCCCCCCCCCCCCCCCCCCCCCCCCCCACACACACACACACACACACACACACACACACACACACACATACTGCCTTTCCCTTTGTCCTAAAGTTAACCCGTGGTTTGTTAACCTGCAGGCGGACACACAGATTGACAAGGAGAGGCAGGTGTTCTATGATGCGTCCCTGGAGTATGTCTTCAAGATTCAGGAGGTCCAAGAGAAGAAGAAGTTTGAGTTTGTGGAACCGGTAAAGTAAAGGTTTTAGTATCCAAAGTACTCCGTTTGTAGTAGTAGTAGTAGTAGTAGTAGTAGTAGTAGTAGTAGTAGTATCCAGCTCGAAGTGAAGTACTCCGTTTGTAGTAGTAGTAGTAGTAGTAGTAGTAGTAGTAGTAGTAGTATCCAGCTCGAAGTGAAGTACTCCATTTGTAGTAGTAGTAGTAGTAGTAGTAGTATCCAGCTCGGAGTGAAGTACTCCGTTTGTAGTAGTAGTAGTAGTAGTAGTAGTAGTAGTAGTAGTAGTAGTATCCAGCTCGGAGTGAAGTACTCCGTTTGTAGTAGTAGTAGTAGTAGTAGTAGTAGTAGTAGTAGTAGTAGTAGTATCCAGCTCGGAGTGAAGTACTCCGTTTGTAGTAGTAGTAGTAGTAGTAGTAGTAGTAGTAGTAGTATCCAGCTCGAAGTGAAGTACTCCGTTTGTAGTAGTAGTAGTAGTAGTAGTAGTATCCAGCTCGGAGTGAAGTACTCCGTTTGTAGTAGTAGTAGTAGTAGTAGTAGTAGTATCCAGCTCGGAGTGAAGTACTCCGTTTGTAGTAGTAGTAGTAGTAGTAGTAGTAGTAGTAGTAGTAGTATCCAGCTCGGAGTGAAGTACTCCGTTTGTAGTAGTAGTAGTAGTAGTAGTAGTAGTTGTAGTAGTATCCAGCTCGGAGTGAAGTACTCCGTTTGTAGTAGTAGTTGTAGTAGTATCCAGCTCGGAGTGAAGTACTCCGTTTGTAGTAGTAGTAGTAGTAGTAGTAGTATCCAGCTCGGAGTGAAGTACTCCGTTTGTAGTAGTAGTAGTAGTAGTAGTAGTAGTATCCAGCTCGGAGTGAAGTACTCCGTTTGTAGTAGTAGTAGTAGTAGTAGTATCCAGCTCGGAGTGAAGTACTCCGTTTGGGAGTCAGTCAACAACCCCTAAATGTCAAAGCTTATACAGCCGTACATTAGTTAGGATTTCATGTTCTTGTCTCTCCCTCTCAGCTGCTGGCCTTCCTGCAGGGTCTGTTCACGTTCTACCACGAAGGATATGAGCTCGCTCACGAGTTTGAGCCTTACAAACAACAGCTCCAGTTCAACCTGCAGAACGTAAGTAGCCCTGGTCCCAGATCAGACCTGTAGTCTTTACTAAGTAGCCCTGGTCCCAGATCAGACTTGTAGTCTTTACTAAGTAGCCCTGGTCCCAGATCAGACTTGTAGTCTTTACTAAGTAGCCCTGGTCCCAGATCAGACCTGTAGTCTTTACTAAGTAGCCCTGGTCCCAGATCAGACCTGTAGTCTTTACTAAGTAGCCCTGGTCCCAGATCAGACCTGTAGTCTTTACTAAGTAGCCCTGGTCCCAGATCAGACCTGTAGTCTTTACTAAGTAGCCCTGGTCCCAGATCAGACCTGTAGTCTTTACTAAGTAGCCCTGGTCCCAGATCAGACCTGTAGTCTTTACTAAGAAGTAAAAAAAGAAAAATGAAAAAGTAACAAAATAAAATAACAATACCGAGGCTACGTATATACAGGGTATTACGGTACAGAGTCAATGTGGAGGCTATATACAGGGTATTACGGTACAGAGTCAATGTGGAGGCTATATACAGGGTGTTACGGTACAGAGTCAATGTGGAGGCTATATACAGGGGGTACCGGTACAGAGTCAATGTGGAGGTTATATACAGGGTATTACGGTACAGAGTCAATGTGGAGGCTATATACAGGGTATTACGGTACAGAGTCAATGTGGAGGCTATTTACAGGGGGTACCGGTACAGAGTCAATGTGGAGGCTATATACAGGGTGTTACGGTACAGAGTCAATGTGGAGACTATATACAGGGTGTTACGGTACAGAGTCAATGTGGAGGCTATATACAGGGTGTTACGGTACAGAGTCAATGTGGAGGCTATATACAGGGTATTACGGTACAGAGTCAATGTGGAGGCTATATACAGGGTATTACGGTACAGAGTCAATGTGGAGGCTATATACAGGGTATTACGGTACAGAGTCAATGTGGAGGCTATATACAGGGTGTTACGGTACAGAGTCAATGTGGAGGCTATATACAGGGTGTTACGGTACAGAGTCAATGTGGAGGCTATATACAGGGTATTACGGTACAGAGTCAATGTGGAGGCTATATACAGGGTATTACGGTACAGAGTCAATGTGGAGGCTATATACAGGGTATTACGGTACAGAGTCAATGTGGAGGCTATATACAGGGTATTACGGTACAGAGTCAATGTGGAGGCTATATACAAGGGGTACCAGTACAGAGTCAATGTGGAGGTTATATACAGGGTATTACGGTACAGAGTCAATGTGGAGACTATATACAGGGTATTACGGTACAGAGTCAATGTGGAGGCTATATACAGGGTATTACGGTACAGAGTCAATGTGGAGGCTATTTACAGGGGGTACCGGTACAGAGTCAATGTGGAGGCTATATACAGGGTGTTACGGTACAGAGTCAATGTGGAGGCTATATACAGGGTGTTACGGTACAGATTCAATGTGGAGGCTATATACAGGGGGTACCGGTACAGAGTCAATGTGGAGGCTATTTACAGGGGGTACCGGTACAGATTCAATGTGGAGGCTATATACAGGGGGTACCGGTACAGAGTCAATGTGGAGGCTATATACAGGGGGTACCGGTACAGAGTCAATGTGGAGGCTATATACAGGGTGTTACGGTACAGAGTCAATGTGGAGGCAATATACAGGGGGTACCGGTACAGAGTCAATGTGGAGGCTATATACAGGGGGTACCGGTACAGAGTCAATGTGGAGGCTATATACAGGGGGTACCGGTACAGAGTCAATGTGGAGGCTTTATACAGTTTGTACTGGTACAGAGTCAATGTGGAGGCTATATACAGGGAGTACCGGTACAGAGTCAATGAGGAGGCTATATACAGGGGGCACTGGTACAGAGTCAATGTGGAGGCTATATACAGGGGGTACCGGTACAGAGTCAATGTGGAGGCTATATACAGGGGGTACCGGTACAGAGTCAATGTGGAGACTATATACAGGGGGTACCGGTACAGAGTCAATGTGGAGACTATATACAGGGTGTTACGGTGCAGAGTCAATGAGAAGGCTATATACAGGGGGTACCGGTACAGGGTCGATGTGGAGGCCATATACTGGGGGTACCGGTACAGAGTCAATGTGGAGGCTATATACAGGGTGTTACGGTACAGAGTCAATGTGGAGACTATATACAGGGTGTTACGGTACAGAGTCAATGTGGAGGCTATATACAGGGTGTTACGGTACAGAGTCAATGTGGAGGCTATATACAGGGTGTTACGGTACAGAGTCAATGTGGAGGCTATATACAGGGGGTACCGGTACAGAGTCAATGTGGAGTCTATATACAGGGGGTACCAGTATAGGGTCAATGAGGAGGCTATATACAGGGGGTACCAGTACAGGGTCAATGTGGAGGCTATATACAGGGGATACCAGTACAGAGTCAATGTGGAGGCTATATACAGGGGGTACCAGTACAGGGTCAATGAGGAGGCTATATACAGGGGGTACCGGTACAGAGTCAATGAGGAGGCTATATACAGGGGGTACCGGTACAGAGTCAATGTGGAGGCTATATACAGGGGGTACCGGTACAGAGTCAATGTGGAGACTATATACAGGGTGTTACGGTACAGTCAATGAGAAGGCTATATACAGGGGGTACCGGTACAGGGTCGATGTGGAGGCCATATACAGGGGGTACCGGTACAGAGTCAATGTGGAGGCTATATACAGGGGGTACCGGTACAGAGTCAATGTGGAGGCTATATACAGGGGGTACCGGTACAGACTCAATGTGGAGGCTATATACAGGGGATACCGGTACAGAGTCAATGAGGAGGCTATATACAGGGGGTACCGGTACAGAGTCAATGTGGAGGCTATATACAGGGGGTACCAGTACAGAGTCAATGTGGACGCTATATACAAGGGGTACCAGTACAGAGTCAATGTGGAGGCTATATACAGGGGGTACCAGTACAGGGTCATTGAGGAGGCTATATACAGGGGGTACCATTACAGGGTCAATGTGGAGGCTATATACAGGGGGTACCAGTACAGAGTCAATGTGGAGGCTATATACAGGGGGTACCAGTACAGGGTCAATGAGGAGGCTATATACAGGGGGTACCGGTACAGAGTCAATGTGGAGGCTATATACAGGGTGTTACGGTACAGAGTCAATGTGGAGGCTATATACAGGGGGTACCGGTACAGAGTCAATGTGGAGGCTATATACAGGGGGTACCGGTACAGAGTCAATGTGGAGGCTATATACAGGGGGTACCGGTACAGAGTCAATGTGGAGGCTATATACAGGAGGTACCGGTACAGAGTCAATGAGGAGGCTATATACAGGGGGCATCGGTACAGAGTCAATGTGGAGGCTATATACAGGGGGTACCGGTACAGAGTCAATGTGGAGGCTATATACAGGGGGTACCGGTACAGAGTCAATGTGGAGGCTATATGCAGGGGGTACCGGTACAGAGTCAATGTGGAGGCTATATACAGGGGGTACCGGTACAGAGTCAATGTGGAGACTATATACAGGGGGTACCGGTACAGAGTCAATGTGGAGACTATATACGGGGGGTGCAAGAACAGAGACAATGTGGAGTACAGGAGGGGACTGAGCACGCACCCCTGAGGGACTCCAGTGTTGAGGATCAGCGTGGCAGATGAGTTCTTGCCTACCCTCACCACCTGGGGACGGCCCGTCAGGAAGTCCAGGATCCAGTTGCAAAGGGAGGTGTTTAGTCTCAGAGTCCTTAGCTTAGTGATGAACTTTGTGGGCACTATGGTGTCGAACACTGAGCTGTAGTTTCTGTATGGCAACAATAGTTAAATTAGTTGTCTAAAGTATGAGCCCAAAGCAGTACTGTAGCTCCAGCTTCAATCTACAGTATTCATATCATATGTTGTAACTCTTAACACCCTGAGGGGTTGTGTAGCCCTCTCAGGCCCACTAAAGCACAAGATCCCACAGCAAAATGAAAATGTACTTAGAATGTATTGACCGGAGAAACAGTGATGTGTCTCTTTGGGTGCTGAAGACCAGGAGCTAAGATGTGGAGAAGTCTGTGATGCTCTGCCTTCTTAACAACACTACCAACAAGGCAGGTCCTACAGGCCCTAGTTTCTACCTTCTTAACAACACTATCAACAAGGCAGGTCCTACAGGCTCTAGTTTCTACCTTCTTAACAACACTATCAACAAGGCAGGTCCTACAGGCCCTAGTTTCTACCTTCTTAACAACACTATCAACAGGGCAGGTCCTACAGGCTCTAGTTTCTACCTTCTTAACAACACTATCAACAAGGCAGGTCCTACAGGCCCTAGTTTCTACCTTCTCAACAACACTATCAACAAGGCAGGTCCTACAGGCCCTAGTTTCTACCTTCTTAACAACACTATCAACAAGGCAGGTCCTACAGGCCCTAGTTTCTACCTTCTTAACAACACTATCAACAAGGCAGGTCCTACAGGCCCTAGTTTCTACCTTCTTAACAACACTATCAACAAGGCAGGTCCTACAGGCCCTCGTTTCTACCTTCTTAACAACACTAACAACAAGGCAGGTCCTACAGGCTCTAGTTTCTACCTTCTTAACAACACTATCAACAAGGCAGGTCCTACAGGCCCTAGTTTCTACCTTCTTAACAACACTATCAACAAGGCAGGTCCTACAGGCCCTAGTTTCTACCTTCTTAACAACACTATCAACAAGGCAGGTCCTACAGGCCCTAGTTTCTACCTTCTTAACAACACTATCAACAAGGCAGGTCCTACAGGCCCTAGTTTCTACCTTCTTAACAGCACTATCAACAAGGCAGGTCCTACAGGCCCTAGTTTCTACCTTGTTAACAACACTATCAACAAGGCAGGTCCTACAGGCTCTAGTTTCTACCTTCTTAACAACACTATCAACAAGGCAGGTCCTACAGGCCCTAGTTTCTGCCTTCTTAACAACACTATCAACAAGGCAGGTCCTACAGGCCCTAGTTTCTACCTTCTTAACAGCACTATCAACAAGGCAGGTCCTACAGGCCCTAGTTTCTACCTTCTTAACAACACTATCAACAAGGCAGGTCCTACAGGCTCTAGTTTCTACCTTCTTAACAACACTATCAACAAGGCAGGTCCTACAGGCCCCAGTTTCTACCTTCTTAACAACACTATCAACAAGGCAGGTCTTACAGGCCCTAGTTTCTAAGAGTAGCTGCTGCCTTGGCAGGAACTAATGGGGATCCATAATAAACCCCAGGAAGAGTAGCTGCTGCCTTGGCAGGAACTAATGGGGATCCATAATAAACCCCAGGAAGAGTAGCTGATGCCTTGGCAGGAACTAATGGGGATCCATAATAAACCCCAGGAAGAGTAGCTGCTGCCTTGGCAGGAACTAATGGGGATCCATAATAAACCCCAGGAAGAGTAGCTGCTGCCTTAATAGGAATTAATAGTGATCCATAATAAATGCAACATACAAATACATCAGACTGGATGTTGTTCAGGTTGAACCCACAGCAGACTGGTTGTTGTTCAGGTTGAACCCACAGCAGACTGGTTGTTGTTCAGGTTGAACCCACAGCAGACTGGATGTTGTTCAGGTTGAACCCACAGCAGACTGGTTGTTGTTCAGGTTGAACCCACAGCAGACTGGTTGTTGTTCAGGTTGAACCCACAGCAGACTGGATCTTGTTCAGGTTGAACCCACATCAGACTGGATGTTGTTCAGGTTGAACCCACATCAGACTGGTTGTTGTTCAGGTTGAACCCACATCAGACTGGATGTTGTTCAGGTTGAACCCACAGCAGACTGGTTGTTGTTCAGGTTGAACCCACAGCAGACTGGTTGTTGTTCAGGTTGAACCCACAGCAGACTGGATCTTGTTCAGGTTGAACCCACATCAGACTGGATGTTGTTCAGGTTGAACCCACAGCAGACTGGTTGTTGTTCAGGTTTAACCCACATCAGACTGGTTGTTGTTCAGGTTGAACCCACAGCAGACTGGTTGTTGTTCAGGTTGAACCCACAGCAGACTGGATCTTGTTCAGGTTGAACCCACATCAGACTGGATGTTGTTCAGGTTGAACCCACATCAGACTGGATGTTGTTCAGGTTGAACCCACAGCAGACTGGTTGTTGTTCAGGTTGAACCCACAGCAGACTGGATCTTGTTCAGGTTGAACCCACATCAGACTGGATGTTGTTCAGGTTGAACCCACATCAGACTGGTTGTTGTTCAGGTTGAACCCACATCAGACTGGATGTTGTTCAGGTTGAACCCACAGCAGAATGGTTGTTGTTCAGGTTGAACCCACAGCAGACTGGTTGTTGTTCAGGTTGAACCCACAGCAGACTGGATCTTGTTCAGGTTGAACCCACATCAGACTGGTTGTTGTTCAGGTTGAACCCACAGCAGACTGGATCTTGTTCAGGTTGAACCCACAGCAGACTGGTTGTTGTTCAGGTTGAACCCACAGCAGACTGGTTGTTGTTCAGGTTGAACCCACATCAGACTGGTTGTTGTTCAGGTTGAACCCACAGCAGACTGGTTGTTGTTCAGGTTGAACCCACAGCAGACTGGATCTTGTTCTCTCGTGAGACTGAGGCTTTGAGAAAATGTGAAAAGGCACCCTACTATTCCACATGTAAGTGCGCTACTTTTGGACAGAGACCAATGCGGCTTCATAGGGAATCGGGTGCCATTTTGGAAGCACACAACAGTGTGTCATGTTGACTTGCTCAGTGAAATATATCTTCATCTGTTGTTCTTTTCATCTGCCTCCATGGAGTATCGTTTACTGTCTATCAACATCTTTTGATATCTTTTAATAATGTATATTTTTCCTCAGTATGTCCCAGTGGGTCACCAGAAAAAAAGGCTTTTATAATGTATGGTGTATTGGTGTTATTGTGTTTAATAACTACACAACAGCTTTAATGATAGCATCTGCATCTGTTGCCTGTTATGATGCATGCTCTCTCTTGTTGATACATGGAAGCTGGTTTTGCGCCAATCTCTATCTTTTGATCTGTGTGTGTGCGTGTGCGTGTGCGTGTGTGTGTGTGTGTGTGTGCATACAGACGAGGAACAACTTTGTGAGTACGAAGCAGGAGGTAGAGAAACTGATGAAGAGAATCAGATCAGCTGATCAGGACTACAAACCTCCAGGGCAGTGGACCATGGAGGGGTTCCTCTACGTCCAGGAGAAACGTGAGTCTAACCTCTAACTCCTAATCCCAGACCCCCAAACCTCTAACTCCTAATCCCAGACCCCTAAACCTCTAACTCCTAATCCCAGACCCCTAAACCTCTCTCCTAATCCCAGACCCCTAAACCTCTAACTCCTAATCCTAGATCCCTAAACCTCTAACTCCTAATCCCAGACCCCTAAACCTCTAACTCCTAATCCCAGACCCCTAAACCTCTCTCCTAATCCCAGACCCCTAAACCTCTAACTCCTAATCCTCGATCCCTAAACCTCTAACTCCTAATCCTAGAGCCCTAAACCTCTCTCCTAATCCCAGACCCCTAAACCTCTCTCCTAATCCCAGACCCCTAAACCTCTAACTCCTAATCCTCGATCCCTAAACCTCTAACTCCTAATCCTAGAGCCCTAAACCTCTCTCCTAATCCCAGACCCCTAAACCTCTAACTCCTAATCCTAGATCCCTAAACCTCTAACTCCTAATCCCAGACCCCTAAACCTCTAACTCCTAATCCTAGAGCCCTAAACCTCTAACTCCTAATCCTAGAGCCCTAAACCTCTAACTCCTAATCCCAGACCCCTAAACCTCTAACTCCTAATCCTAGAGCCCTAAACCTCTCTCCTAATCCCAGACCCCTAAACCTCTAACTCCTAATCCTAGATCCCTAAACCTCTAACTCCTAATCCCAGACCCCTAAACCTCTAACTCCTAATCCTAGAGCCCTAAACCTCTCTCCTAATCCCAGACCCCTAAACCTCTAACTCCTAATCCTCGATCCCTAAACCTCTAACTCCTAATCCTCGATCCCTAAACCTCTAACTCCTAATCCCAGACCCCTAAACCTCTAACTCCTAATCACAGACCCCTAAACCTCTAACTCCTAATCCCAGACCTCTAACTCCTAATCCCAGACCCCTAAACCTCTAACTCCTAATCCCAGACCTCTAACTCCTAATCCTAGACCCCTAAACCTCTAACTCTGAGAATGTAACTCTGACTCTGAGAACAAAACTCTGACTCTGAGAATGTAACTCTGACTCTGAGAACAAAACTCTGACTCTGAGAATATATCTCATACTATGAGAACAAAACCTCTAACTCCTAATCCCAGACCCCTAAACCTCTTACTCCTAATCCCAGACCCCTAAACCTCTAACTCCTAATCCCAGACCCCTAAACCTCTCTCCTAATCCCAGACCCCTAAACCTCTAACTCCTAATCCCAGACCCCTAAACCTCTAACTCCTAATCCCAGACCCCTAAACCTCTAACTCCTAATCCTAGAGCCCTAAACCTCTCTCCTAATCTCAGACCCCTAAACCTCTAACTCCTAATCCTAGATCCCTAAACCTCTAACTCCTAATCCCAGACCCCTAAACCTCTAACTCCTAATCCCAGACCCCTAAACCTCTCTCCTAATCCCAGACCCCTAAACCTCTAACTCCTAATCCTCGATCCCTAAACCTCTAACTCCTAATCCTAGAGCCCTAAACCTCTCTCCTAATCCCAGACCCCTAAACCTCTCTCCTAATCCCAGACCCCTAAACCTCTAACTCCTAATCCTCGATCCCTAAACCTCTAACTCCTAATCCTAGAGCCCTAAACCTCTCTCCTAATCCCAGACCCCTAAACCTCTAACTCCTAATCCTAGATCCCTAAACCTCTAACTCCTAATCCCAGACCCCTAAACCTCTAACTCCTAATCCTAGAGCCCTAAACCTCTAACTCCTAATCCTAGAGCCCTAAACCTCTAACTCCTAATCCCAGACCCCTAAACCTCTAACTCCTAATCCTAGAGCCCTAAACCTCTCTCCTAATCCCAGACCCCTAAACCTCTAACTCCTAATCCTAGATCCCTAAACCTCTAACTCCTAATCCCAGACCCCTAAACCTCTAACTCCTAATCCTAGAGCCCTAAACCTCTCTCCTAATCCCAGACCCCTAAACCTCTAACTCCTAATCCTCGATCCCTAAACCTCTAACTCCTAATCCTCGATCCCTAAACCTCTAACTCCTAATCCCAGACCCCTAAACCTCTAACTCCTAATCACAGACCCCTAAACCTCTAACTCCTAATCCCAGACCTCTAACTCCTAATCCCAGACCCCTAAACCTCTAACTCCTAATCCCAGACCTCTAACTCCTAATCCTAGACCCCTAAACCTCTAACTCTGAGAATGTAACTCTGACTCTGAGAACAAAACTCTGACTCTGAGAATGTAACTCTGACTCTGAGAACAAAACTCTGACTCTGAGAATATATCTCATACTATGAGAACAAAACTCTGACTCTGAGAATATATCTCATACTATGAGAACGAAACTTTTGACTCTGAGAATGTAACTCTGACTCTGAGAACAAAACTCTGACTCTGAGAATGTAACTCTGACTCTGAGAATGTAACTCTGACTCTGAGAACAAAACTCTGACTCTGAGAACACAACTGTAACTCTAGGATCATAACTCTGACTCTGAGAACCAAACTCTGAGAACGCAACTCTATCTCATTATATTTCCTCATCCAGCTTTGATGTGCTCTCAAACTTGAACTGGAGGAAATTCCCTGAATACTGGAAACTTTATCTCAGATGATAAACAACAACAACATGTTGTTTTATCTTAATTAGGAATTTAATTTCAGAAGTCTTTCCAGAACATTGTGGTTTCAGGAAGCAATCATGGCTTAGCTTGGCTGTTGTTGTTTCCGTCCCAAATTGCAGCCTATTCCCTATATAGTGCACTACAGAGCCCTACAGGCCCTGGTCAGAAGTAGTGCACTATATAGGGAATAGGTGCCTTTTTAAATGTATTTGTTGTTCTTTCATGACCAATCATGGCTGTGTTGTTCCTTCTCTCTGTGTCAGGGCCGCTGGGATGCACGTGGACGCGACACTACTGTACGTATGAGAAGAGCAGCAAAGCCTTCACCATGATCACCTTTGAAACCAAATCAGCTGGCAAACAGGTAGTGTATACTGTAGTACACAGGCATCTACTGGGCGGTGATAAACATTAGATTATTAGTGTCCAGAGTTTTTACTGACCAGGAAATATTATTGCCCCTAGTTCTAGACAATAAACTAGAGCTGACCAGGCAATACTATTGGCCCTAGTTCTAGACAATAAGCTAGAGCTGACCAGGAAATATTATTGGCCCTAGTTCTAGACAATAAACTAGACCTGACCAGGAAATACTATTGGCCCTAGTTCTAGACTATAAACTTGAGCTGACCAGGAAATACTATTGGCCCTAGTTCTAGACTATAAACTAGAGCTGACCAGGAAATACTATTGGCCCTAGTTCTAGACAATAAACTAGAGCTGACCAGGAAATACTAATGTTGTGTTCTACACCAGTCTAATCATGAATCCCTCTGTTGTGTTCTACACCAGTCTAATCATGAATCCCTCTGTTGTGTTCTACACCAGTCTAATCATGAATCCCTCTGTTGTGTTCTACACCAGTCTAATCATGAATTCCTCTGTTCTGTTCTACACCAGTCTAATCTTGAATCCCTATGTTGTGTTCTACACCAGTCTAATCATGAGTCCCTCTGTTGTGTTCTACACCAGTCTAATCATGAATCCCTCTGTTGTGTTCTACACCAGTCTAATCATGAATCCCTCTGTTGTGTTCTACACCAGTCTAATCATGAATCCCTCTGTTCTGTTCTACACCAGTCTAATCTTGAATCCCTATATTGTGTTCTACACCAGTCTAATCATGAATCCCTCTGTTGTGTTCTACACCAGTCTAATCATGAGTCCCTCTGTTGTGTTCTACACCAGTCTAATCATGAATCCCTCTGTTGTGTTCTACACCAGTCTAATCATGAATCCCTCTGTTGTGTTCTACACCAGTCTAATCATGAATCCCTCTGTTCTGTTCTACACCAGTCTAATCATGAATCCCTCTGTTGTGTTCTAGAATGGTCTGGTGGTGAGTCCATCTGAGATGTTCAAGCTGAAGTCCTGTATCCGAAGGAAGACCGACTCCATCGACAAGCGTTTCTGTTTCGACATCGAAGTGGTGGAGAGGTCTGTCATCATTATTCATATCAGTAGTTGAATGAATCATCTTATTAATATTAAAATGGCACTCCTATTTAGCCTGCTGGTCCCTGCCCTGTCTGTGCTCTAGCCAAATGGCTATGACTATGGCATGGCAACGGTAGTCAATGATGATGACAGTAACAGACCCAGTTGTCATCGTAATGATTGTTATCATCAGACTAGTGCTGGTTCCACTGCAGTCACTTGGGACTGATTGCAACTCTGTGGGATTTGAAAAGACAGACGCCTTAATGGGAAAACAAGTGGATGTCCCCTTTCATTAACTATTTAAGCTCCCTGTTTAAACCTGATTGGACGTTTTTAACTCCCTGTTCAAACCTGATTGGACGTTTTTTAGCTATTGTTATTATTAGTGTGTGGATGTGTTTAGATGTTTTCAGCTCTGTCTGTTCGTGTCCTGCATGTTCTTCTCAGTGTCCTTTCACTGAAGCCTTTTGTTTGACTAAATGTGCCATCTAGTAAGCAGTCTTTATACGTACAATTCTCTTGTTTCAGTTTTCTGTTATTTGTACCCATTTCTTCTTCTCTCTCTGTGTTTCTTCGTGTCGATGTAGAACTGACATCTGTCAAGGAACTATTTTCCGACCTCTTCAGTTAAAGTTCTGTAAAGTCCGGTATGTGACCAGTGACGTTACTATACTGTTACTATACTGTCCCCTCTCTCTCAGAGCAGTGAGCATGTTACTGCAGCGATGAGCATGTTGCTGTAGCGATGAGCATGTTGCTGCAGCGATGAGCATGTTGCTGTAGCGATGAGCATGTTGCTGTAGCGATGAGTATGTTGCTGTAGCGATGAGCATGTTGCTGTAGCGATGAGCATGTTGCTGTAGCGATGAGCATGTTGCTATAGCGATGAGCATGTTGCTGCAGCGATGAGCATGTTGCTGTAGCGATGAGCATGTT
This sequence comes from Oncorhynchus mykiss, assembly GCF_057628025.1. Lineage (NCBI taxonomy): Eukaryota > Metazoa > Chordata > Actinopteri > Salmoniformes > Salmonidae > Oncorhynchus > Oncorhynchus mykiss. The sequence goes on along the minus strand of NC_143048.1, from coordinate 50,706,364 downwards.
ACTGCATGTGTTCAAGGCTGATAGTCGTGCCCATTCATTCACTCACTGAATCTATCAAACTTTACAACTTCAAATTAACTTTAAATAAAATACATTGTTTTTTTTTGTTTTTTTAATCTTTCCATTCCACCAATCACAATCACCGAATCAGACTTCACCAATCACAATCAATTTTGATGGGAAAGGAAAGCGTGACACAAAAATAATATTCCACTTGAATAATTTCTTCTCATCTGCAATTACTATAATCATTTATCGATTTCAATAATATCATTCTGACTTTAATGGAGTCATTCGTCAACTTGATTCCAATTGTACAATTGTCAGATTTCAGAGCCCCTTAATGCATGGGGGGAACATTGTTGATTTTAATACGACCTTAAATGTTTGACTAGTACAGTAAGAAGGACAGGAAGAGGCAGACAGACATTCAGATGCAGATCAAACCAGTCCTGGAGAACAAGGAGGAAAGCCATTGATCAAGTGGTTTTAATTGATGAGATGATGGCATCAGCACATTCAGGCCTTCGCTCGGCTGGGTCGGTGCGTTTCAGAACGGAGAGGGAGGGTGTAGCAGTAGCTAACCATCAGACCTGGATTCAAATACTATTTGAAATCTTTCAAATCATTTCAGCGTTTGTTCTATTTTGCCTAGGATGCCAGATGGGCAGGTAAACAGTTTGGGGGATTTTATATACGTACATTCATTGGTTTTAATTAATACAGGCAAACATTAAAAAAACACAAAGTATTTTAAATTATTTCAAAAAGAGTATTTGAACCCAGGTCTGGTCAGAGCAGCTCTCTCTCTTCATCTCCAATCTGATGCGCTGCTGAGGTGAGCATGGACATTAACTCCTGTTTAACTGGCTGGGTAGCTAACTAATTTATCACCTGAAAGATCAGATATGCCACAAGGTGCTTGTTCTAACCACAAGGGCAACGTGGAGCCACGACCCCAGTCATCTTCCTGTACGGTGTACTTTTGAGGACATCCTTTTCCTCAAGCCTCACCCTGGGATACGGTGGAGTTGCCGCTGATCTTCGGTCAGCTTTATTTATTTTCCTCCACTAATCGTTAGTATTGGGGGAGGGGAAGCTGATCCTAGATCTGAACCTAGGGGAAAGTATACCCAGGATGAGGCTTGCGACTGAGGTTGTTCTAAAATGGACACCGTATGTTAATCTCCAGCTCATCCATTCATCATCATTACATTACACTTGCTGTCTGGGTGTTCTGAGTCACCACAGGAGTCAGCCTGCTCTATTCCAACACGTCAGCAGCATCGGCTGCAACATCTAGCTACATGGCTTTCAGCTAGCGCTAACTCTTACTACTAGCCGGTGGGCGGTAATGCATCAATATATGAGTTCATGTTAACATTTATTTACTATTGCCTGGATACTATTACATGGATACTATTACATGAATACTATTACATTAGTACTATTACATTAATACTATTACATTAGCACTATTACATTAATATTATTACATGGATACTATTACAAAGATACCATTACAGTAATACTATAACATTAATACTATTACATTAATACTATTACATTAATACTATAACATGGATAATACTACATTAGTACTATTACATGGATACTATTACATTAATACTATTACATTAATAGTATTACATGGATACTATTACATTAGTACTATTACATGGTTAATATTACATGGATACTATTACATTAGTACTATTACATGGATAATATTACATGGATGTTATTACATGGATACTATTACATTAGTACTATTACATTAATACTCTTATATGGATACTATTATGTGGATACTATTACATGGATACTATTACATTAGTACTATTACATGGATACTATTACATGGATAATATTACATTAGTACTATTACATTAATACTATTACATGGATACTATTACATGGATACTATTGCATTAGTACTATTACAGTAGTACTATTACATGGATAATATTACATGGATACTATTACATTAGTACTATTACATGGTTAATATTACATGGATACTATTACATTAGTACTATTACATGGATAATATTACATGGATGCTATTACATGGATACTATTACATAAGTACTATTACATGGATACAATTACATTAGTACTATTACATGGATAATATTACATGGATACTATTACATTAGTACTTTTACATGGTTAATATTACATGGATACTATTACATTAGTACTATTACATGGATAATATTACATGGATGCTATTACATGGATAATATTACATTAGTACTATTACATGGATACTATTACATGGATACTATTACATTAGTACTATTACATTGATACTATTACATTAGTACTATTACATGGATAATATTACATGGATACTATTACATTAGTACTTTTACATGGTTAATATTACATGGATACTATTACATGGATACTATTACATTAGTACTATTACATTAATACTATTACATGGATACTATTACATGGATACTATTACATTAGTACTATTGCAGTAGTACTATTACATGGATAATATTACATGGATACTATTACATTAGTACTATTACATTAGTACTATTACATGGTTAATATTACATGGATACTATTACATTAGTACTATTACATGGATACTATTACATTAATACTATTACATGGATACTATTACATTAGTACTATTACACTAATACTATTACATGGATACTATTACATTAATACTATTACATTAATACTTTTACACAGATACTATTACATTAGTACTATAACACTAATACTATTACATGGATACTATTACATTAATTCCATTACATGGATACTATTACATTAATACCATTACATGGATACTATTACATTAATACTATTACATTAATACTTTTACACAGATACTATTACATTAGTACTATAACACTAATACTATTACATGGATACTATTACATTAATACCATTACATGGATACTATTACATTAATACCATTATATGGATACTATTACATTAATACTATTACATTAATACTTTTACACAGATACTATTACATTAGCACTATTACATTAATACTATTACATGGATACTATTACATTAATACCATTACATGGATACTATTACATTAATACTATTACATGGATAGTATTGCATTAGTACTATTACATTAATACTTTTACACAGATACTATTACATGAATACTATTACATTAATAATTTTACACAGATACTATTACATTAGTACTATTACATTAATACTTTTACACAGATACTATTACATTAGTGCTATTACATTAATACCATTACATTAATACTATTCCATTGGTACTATTATATTAATACTATTACAGTGGTACTACTATATTACTACTATTACATTAGTACTATTATATTAACACTATTACATTAATAATATTACGGTACTATTACATGAATACTATTACATTAGTGCCATTACATTAATACTATTACATTAATACTATTATATTAATGCCAGTACATGAATACTATTACTTAGTACTATTACATTGGTACTATTACATTAGTACTATTACATTAATACTATTACATTTGTACTATTACATTAATACTATTACATCAATACTATTACATTACGACTATTACATTAATACTATTACAGTAATACTATTACATCAATGCTATTACATTACGACTATTACATTACGACTATTACACTAGTACTATTACATTAGTACTATTACATTAATACTATTATATCAATACTATTACATTACGACTATTACATTAATACTATTACATTAATACTATAACAGTAATAATATTACATTAGTACTATTACATTAGTACTATTACATTAATACTATGACATTAATACTATTACACTAGTACTATTACATTCATTCTATTACATTAGTACTAATACATTGGTACTATTACATTAGTGCTATTACATTAGTAGTATTACATTAGTACTATTACATTAATACTATAACACTAATAATATAATATTAATACTATTACATTGGTACTGGTGCATTAGTACTATTACATTAGAACTATAACATGAATACTAGTACATTAGTACCATTACATTAATACTACAGCATTAATATGATTGCATTAGTACTATTACAGTAGTACTATTACATCAGTACTATAACATTAATACTAGTACATGTGTACTATAACAATAATACTATAACATGAATACTAGTACATTAGTACTATGGCATTGGTACCTCCACATTAGTACTATAACATTAATACTATAGCAGTAATACTATTACACTAGTACTATTACATTGGTACTATTACGTTGGTTCTGTTACATTAGTACTATTACATTAATACTATTACATTAATACTATCACAGACTCTTACATTGGTACTATTACATTAATACTATTACATTAGTACTCTTACATCAGTACTGTAATATAAATACTAGTACATTAATGCTATTACATTAATACTATACCATTAATACTGTTACACTAGTAATATTACATCAGTACTATAACATTAATACTTGTACATTAGTACTATAGCGGCAATACTATAAAATGAATACTAGTACATTAATATTATTACATTAGTACTAGTACATTGGTACTATTACAGTAATACTATACCATTAATACTAGTACATTAGTACTATAACATTAATACTAGTACAGTAGTACTATTACATTAATATTATTACATTAGTACTATTACATTAATATTATTACATTAGTGCTATTACATTAGTACTATAACATTAATACTAGTACATTAGCACTATAACATTTAATACTAGTGCATTAATACTATTACATTGATACTATTACATTAGTACTATTACATTGGTACTATTACATTAGTACTATAACATTAATACTAGTACATTAGTACTATTACATTAATACTATAACATTAATACTAGTACATCAGTACCATACCATCAATACTAGCACATTAGTACTATAACATTAATGCTAGTACATTAATACTATTACATTGGTGCTATTACATTAGTACAATAACATTAATACTAGTACATTAGTACTATTACATTACTACTATGACATTAATATTATTACATTAGTACTATTACATTAATACTATAACATTAATACTAGTACATCAGTACCATACCATCAATACTAGCACATTAGTACTATAACATTAATACTAGTACATTAATACTATTACATTGGTGCTATTACATTAGTACAATAACATTAATACTAGTACATTAGTACTATTACATTACTACTATGCCATTAATAGTATTACATTAGTACTATTACATTCGTACTATTAGATTAGTACTATTACATTAGTACTATAACATTAATACTAGTACATTGGTACTATTACATTACTACTATAACATTAATAGTATTACATTAGTACTATTACATTCGTACTATTACATTAGTACTATTACATTAGTACTATAACATTAATACTAGTACATTAGTACTATTACATTACTACTATGCCATTAATAGTATTACATTAGTACTATTACATTCATACTATTAGATTAGTACTATTACATTAGTACTAATACCTACAACCATACTCTAGGCCTATTATTAGTATGTTCATTCCAGATCATTTGGGATGGGACAGAAATATTATACATTGGCAATGCCCAGAGGCATGATGCACACAAACTGCATATTATTTCATGAAGGCATCCTCTACTGTCAGTGGTTTAATTTACTGTCGTAATGATCCAAAATTGGTGTGTATTCAGAGATCAGACCCACCTGGAGATACCCTACAGGGAATGCATGCAAGGAGGACAAATCAAAGCACTATGTTCATTTGGAGTGGGAATGTAAACACTGACATGATTTAGAGAAGGACACAGTACTGTGTGAAGACTACTATGTTTAAGCACAGTAGTCATTTCATTGAATTCATTTGATAGAGGTGTTTGCTGTTTAAACATGGCCTGCTACTGTATCACTATGAGTACGACTCAAACGGCACCCTATGCACGACTTTTGACCAGACACCTCTGGGAGAGGGAGAGCCTAGGGGTCCTGGTCAAAAGTAGTGCAATATATAGGGAATAGGGTGGCATTTGAGATGAAGGCTTATGGACCCTGGGCATTGAGATGTGACTGATGTGTCCTGTGTGGTGTGTGCACCTGTTCCAGGCATGGCATCGTGACTCTCCAGGCTCTGTCTGAGTCCAACAGAAGGCTGTGGCTGGAGGCTATGGATGGCAAGGAGCCGGTGAGGAACCTCTCCCTCTGTTCTCTTCTCATTTCTCCCTCTCCCCCTGTTCTCATCTCATCTCTCCCTCTCTGTTCTCTTCTCATGTCTCCCTCTCTCTTCTCACCTCTCCCTCTCTCTTCTCACCTCTCCCTCTCTCTTCTCACCTCTCCCTCTCTCCTCACCTCTCCCTCTCTCTTCTCATCTCTCCCTCTCTTCTCATCTCTCCCTCTCTCTTCTTTTCTCTTCTCATCTCTCCCTCTCTTCTCATATCTCCCTCTCTTTTCTCTCTCCCTCTCTCTTCTTACCTCTCCCTCTCTCTTCTCCCTCCCTCGCTCTTCTCATCTCTCCCTCTCTGTTCTCTTCTCACCTCTCCCTTTCTTTTCTTCTCTTCTCTCTCTCCCTCTCTCTTCTCTCTCCCTCTCTCTTCTCTTCTCTCTCCCTATCTCTTCTCATCTCTCCCTCTCTCCTCACACCTCTCCCTCTCCTTTCTCCTCTCTCCCTCTCTCTTCTCATCTCTCCCTCGCTCTTTTCTTCATACTATCTCCCCCTGTCTCTTTCTCTCTTGCACGTTCTCTCTTCCTTCCTTTCTCTCTCTATTTTATTTTCACCCACCCCCCCTCTCTTTCTCTCTCTCTTTCTCTCTCTTTCTCCCTTTCCATCTCTCCTTTTATATCCCCACTCCAGTGCAGTCTAGCTGGTTCTGGTGTCTGGCAGGGACACAGTGAAAATATGTTTGTCTTTGGTGCCCCCTTCTGGCTGTATGAAACATAACTATACTGTAGCTTTTGGACAGGTGTGTCAAACTCAATTCCTGGTGGGCTGTATGTCTAAGGGTTTTCACCCCTTCCCTTAAACTGATCAACTAACATAATTGATTAGTTAGGAACTCCCGTTGTTACCTGGTTGTGTAGGTTGTAGCTTGAAAATGGGTTGAACATGGCAGATTTGGCCACTGATAAACAGCTGCATTGAAATACAGTGGCTAAATGGAATACCTCATGGGTTTTTGAACATCAGCCGTTTTGAACTGGAGCACCTCGCTCGGCAGTAAGATGCCTCCATCCCTCCTGGTTATTGGGCAAATTAAGATCTCAGACTCAATGTATTTTGAAAGATGAAACTTTAAAGATTACAATAAGTACCGCTTTGATGTCATTACAAGCAAGCCAAATGACCAGCTGACCCAGATTGTGATAGATAAAAATCTAGTTTTTGGATTGCGTAAATAACAACAGTAATTGTGTGATGGTGGGGGATGCAGGGCTGTGTTCCAAACAAAACAACAACAAGTGTGCTTGATCTAGTTCCTCATCGGCATAGCTAGGAGAGATAAAAAATTAAAAACACCTTATAGTTGAATAATCTTTTTTGAGTCATAAAGTGCATTGAAAATACTTGAACTATGCACACTTGGCGATGTGTGTGGGAACTTGGAGAGGCGTGTGGGAACTTGGAGAGGTGTGTGGCCACTTGGAGAGGTGTGTGGCCACTTGGAGAGGTGTGTGGGAACTTGGAGAGGTGTGTGGCCACTTGGAGAGGTGTGTGGCCACTTGGAGAGGTGTGTGGGAACTTGGAGAGGTGTGTGGCCACTTGGAGAGGTGTGTGGCTACTTGGAGAGGTGTGTGGGAACTTGGAGAGGTGTGTGGGAACTTGGAGAGGTGTGTGGCCACTTGGAGAGGCGTGTGGGAACTTGGGAGAGGCGTGTGGGAACTTGGAGAGGCATGTGGCCACTTGGAGAGGCGTGTGGCCACTTGGAGAGGCGTGTGGGAACTTGGAGAGGTGTGTGGCTATTGGAGAGGTGTGTGGGAACTTGGAGAGGTGTGTGGCCACTTGGAGAGGTGTGTGGGAACTTGGAGAGGCGTGTGGGAACTTGGAGAGGCGTGTGGCCACTTGGAGAGGTGTGTGGCAACTTGGAGAGGCGTGTGGGAACTTGGAGAGGTGTGTGGCTATTGGAAAGGTGTGTGGCCACTTGGAGAGGTGTGTGGCTACTTGGAGAGGTGTGTGGGAACTTGGAGAGGCGTGTGGCCACTTGGAGATGTGTGTGGCCACTTGGAGAGGTGTGTGGCCACTTGGAGAGGTGTGTGGCTACTTTGAGAGGCGTGTGGGAACTTGGAGAGGTGTGTGGCTATTGGAGAGGTGTGTGGCTACTTGGAGAGGTGTGTGGGAACTTGGAGAGGCGTGTGGGAACTTGGAGAGGTGTGTGGCTATTGGAGAGGTGTGTGGCTACTTGGAGAGGTGTGTGGGAACTTGGAGAGGTGTGTGCGAACTTGGAGAGGTGTGTGGCTACTTGGAGAGGCGTGTGGCCACTTGGAGAGGCGTGTGGCCACTTGGAGAGGTGTGTGGCCACTTGGACAGGTGTGTGGGAACTTGGAGAGGTGTGTGGCCACTTGGAGACAGCAGTTTGACCTCTTTCTCAAACCCTTGACATTTGTTTTGTCTTATGTTGCACCTACCACACATTGTCCAGGAATATTCTGATCATGTTACTGAATGTATCCAGAGTTTTTTTTTAGTTCAACAAATGAGGTGAAAAGTACAGTAAGTTTAAAATGCACATGCAATCAACAGTGTAGTATTTAGATTCAGTCTTGTGTCAGGTGAACGGTTGGGTCCTCACATTTAGTCGAATTATTTCCCCATGATCTCCAAACTATTCCCTTTTAATTGCTACCATGGTATTGCATATGCTTTCCATACTTCTTCTGTAAGGAACATTTCAGTGTAGCTCTGTCCACATAGGATAATTTCCACCCGTGTAAAGGGTTAATAACAAACAAACATGTCCCTCCAGGAAGTGTTTGACACTCTGCTTCAGGATGCATCCCCTTGTAAAATGGTTTTCAACTGAGTGGAATTAACTCTGTTGATTTTCTCCAGATTTACAATCTTCCAGCCATTCTGAGCAAGAAAGAAGAGAGTAAGTATTTTATACCACACAACACATGTACAATATACTACACAACACATGTCAAATATACTGCACAACACATGTACAATATACTAAACAACACATGTACAATATACTACACAACACATGTACAATATACTACACAACACATGTACAATATACTACACAACACATGTACAATATACTACACAACACATGTCAAATATACTACACAACACATGTACAATATACTAAACAACACATGTACAATATACTACACAACACATGTACAAATATACTACACAACACATGTACAATATACTGCACAACACATGTACAATATACTAAACAACACATGTACAATATACTACACAACACATGTACAATATACTACACAACACATGTACAATATACTACACAACACGTGTACAACATACTACACAACACATGTCAAATATACTACACAACACATGTACAATATACTACACAACACATGTACAATATACTACACAACACATGTCAAATATACTACACAACACATGTACAATATACTACACAACACATGTACAATATACTACACAACACGTGTACAATATACTACACAACACATGTACAATATACTACACAACACATGTACAATATACTACACAACACATGTCAAATATACTACACAACACATGTACAATATACTACACAACACATGTCAAATATACTACACAACACATGTACAATATACTAAACAACACATGTACAATATACTACACAACACATGTCAAATATACTACACAACACATGTCAAATATACTGCACAACACATGTACAATATACTACACAACACATGTACAATATACTACACAACACATGTACAATATACTACACAACACATGTACAATATACTACACAACACATGTACAATATACTACACAACACATGTCAAATATACTACACAACACATGTACAATATACTACACAACACATGTACAATATACTACACAACACATGTACAATATACTACACAACACATGTCAAATATACTACACAACACATGTACAATATACTACACAACACATGTCAAATATACTACACAACATATGTCAAATATACTACACAACACGTGTCAAATATACTACACAACACATGTACAATATACTACACAACACATGTACAACATACTACACAACACATGTCAAATATACTACAAAACACATGTACAACATACTACACAACACATGTCAAATATACTACAAAACACATGTACAACATACTACACAACACATGTCAAATATACTACACAACACATGTACAATATACTACACAACACATGTACAATATACTACACAACACATGTACAATATACTACACAACACGTGTACAACATACTACACAACACATGTACAATATACTACACAACACATGTACAATATACTACACAACACATGTACAATATACTACACAACACATGTACAATATACTACACAACACATGTACAATATACTACACAACACGTGTCAAATATACTACACAACACGTGAAATATACTACACAACACGTGTACAACATACTACACAACACATGTACAATATACTACACAACACATGTCAAATATACTACACAACACGTGAAATATACTACACAACACGTGTACAACATACTACACAACACATGTACAATATACTACACAACACGTGTCAAATATACTACACAACACATGTACAATATACTACACAACACATGTACAATATACTACACAACACATGTACAATATACTACACAACACATGTACAATATACTACACAACACATGTACAACATACTACACAACACATGTCAAATATACTACACAACACGTGAAATATACTACACAACACGTGTACAATATACTACACAACACGTGAAATATACTACACAACACGTGTACAATATACTACACAACACGTGAAATATACTACACAACACGTGTACAATATACTACACAACACGTGAAATATACTACACAACACGTGTACAATATACTACACAACACGTGAAATATACTACACAACACGTGTACAATATACTACACAACACGTGAAATATACTACACAACACGTGTACAATATACTACACAACACGTGAAATATACTACACAACACGTGTACAATATACTACACAACACGTGTACAATATACTACACAACACATGTCAAATATACTACACAACACATGTCAAATATACTACACAACACATGTCAAATATACTACACAACACATGTACAATATACTACACAACACATGTAAAATATACTACACAACACATGTACAATATACTACACAACACGTGAAATATACTACACAACACGTGTACAATATACTACACAACACGTGTACAATATACTACACAACACATGTCAAATATACTACACAACACATGTCAAATATACTACACAACACATGTCAAATATACTACACAACACATGTACAATATACTACACAACACATGTACAATATACTACACAACACATGTCAAATATACTACACAACACATGTACAATATACTACACAACACATATCAAATATACTACACAACACATGTACAATATACTACACAACACATGTACAATATACTACACAACACATATCAAATATACTACACAACACATGTACAATATACTACACAACACATGTACAATATACTACACAACACATGTACAATATACTACACAACACATGTACAATATACTACACAACACATGTACAATATACTACACAACACATGTACAATATAATACACAACACGTGAAATATACTACACAACACGTGTACAATATACTACACAACACATGTACAATATACTACACAACACATGTCAAATATACTACACAACACATGTACAACATACTGCACAACACATGTACAATATACTACACAACACGTGAAATATACTACACAACACATGTACAATATACTACACAACACATGTCAAATATACTACACAACACATGTACAATATACTACACAACACATGTCAAATATACTACACAACACGTGAAATATACTACACAACACATGTACAATATACTACACAACACATGTACAATATACTACACAACACATGTACAATATACTACACAACACATGTCAAATATACTACACAACACATGTCAAATATACTACACAACACATGTACAATATACTACACAACACATGTACAATATACTACACAACACATGTCAAATATACTACACAACACATGTCAAATATACTACACAACACATGTCAAATATACTACACAACATATGTACAATATACTACACAACACATGTACAATATACTACACAACACATGTACAATATACTACACAACACATGTACAATATACTACACAACACATGTACAATATACTACACAACACATGTCAAATATACTACACAACACATGTACAATATACTACACAACACGTGTACAATATACTACACAACACATGTACAATATACTACACAACACATGTCAAATATACTACACAACACATGTACAATATAATACACAACACATGTACAATATACTACACAACACATGTACAATATACTACACAACACATGTACAATATACTACACAACATATGTACAATATACTACACAACACATGTCAAATATACTACACAACACATGTACAATATACTACACAACACATGTACAATATACTACACAACATATGTACAATATACTACACAACATATGTACAATATACTACACAACATATGTACAATATACTACACAACACGTGAAATATACTACACAACACATGTACAATATACTACACAACACATGTACAATATACTACACAACACATGTACAATATACTACACAACACATGTCAAATATACTACACAACACATGTCAAATATACTACACAACACATGTACAATATACTACACAACACATGTACAATATACTACACAACACATGTACAATATACTACACAACACATGTACAATATACTACACAACACATGTCAAATATACTACACAACACATGTACAATATACTACACAACACATGTACAATATACTACACAACACATGTCAAATATACTACACAACACATGTCAAATATACTACACAACACATGTACAATATACTGCACAACACACGTGAAATATACTACACAACACATGTACAATATACTACACAACACATGTACAATATACTACACAACACATGTCAAATATACTACACAACACATGTCAAATATACTACACAACACATGTACAACATACTACACAACACATGTACAATATACTACACAACACATGTCAAATATACTACACAACACATGTCAAATATACTACACAACACATGTCAAATATACTACACAACACATGTACAATATACTACACAACACATGTACAATATACTACACAACACGTGAAATATACTACACAACACGTGTACAATATACTACACAACACATGTACAATATACTACACAACACATGTACAATATACTACACAACACATGTACAATATACTACACAACACATGTCAAATATACTACACAACACATGTCAAATATACTACACAACACATGTCAAATATACTACACAACACATGTCAAATATACTACACAACACATGTACAACATACTACACAACACATGTACAATATACTACACAACACATGTACAATATACTACACAACACATGTACAATATACTACACAACACGTGAAATATACTACACAACACATGTACAATATAATACACAACACATATCAAATATACTACACAACACATGTCAAATATACTACACAACACATGTACAATATACTACACAACACATGTACAATATACTACACAACACATGTCAAATATACTACACAACACATGTACAACATACTACACAACACATGTACAATATACTACACAACACGTGAAATATACTACACAACACATGTACAATATACTACACAACACATGTACAATATACTACACAACACGTGAAATATACTACACAACACATGTCAAATATACTACACAACACATGTACAATATACTACACAACACATGTACAATATACTACACAACACATGTCAAATATACTACACAACACATGTACAACATACTACACAACACATGTACAATATACTACACAACACGTGAAATATACTACACAACACATGTACAATATACTACACAACACATGTACAATATACTACACAACACGTGAAATATACTACACAACACATGTACAATATAATACACAACACATGTACAATATACTACACAACACATGTACAATATACTACACAACACATGTCAAATATACTACACAACACATGTACAATATACTACACAACACGTGAAATATACTACACAACACGTGTACAATATACTACACAACACATGTACAATATACTACACAACACATGTACAATATAATACACAACACATGTACAATATACTACACAACACATGTACAATATACTACACAACACATGTACAATATACTACACAACACGTGAAATATACTACACAACACGTGTACAATATACTACACAACACGTGTACAATATACTACACAACACATGTACAATATACTACACAACACATGTACAATATACTACACAACACATGTACAATATACTACACAACACATGTCAAATATACTACACAACACATGTCAAATATACTACACAACACATGTACAATATACTACACAACACGTGTACAATATACTACACAACACGTGTACAATATACTACACAACACATGTACAATATACTACACAACACATGTCAAATATACTACACAACACATGTCAAATATACTACACAACACATGTACAATATACTACACAACACGTGTACAATATACTACACAACACATGTACAATATACTACACAACACATGTACAATATACTACACAACACGTGTACAATATACTACACAACACATGTACAATATAATACACAACACATGTACAATATACTACACAACACATGTACAATATACTACACAACACATGTACAATATACTACACAACACGTGAAATATACTACACAACACGTGTACAATATACTACACAACACGTGTACAATATACTACACAACACATGTACAATATACTACACAACACGTGTACAATATACTACACAACACGTGAAATATACTACACAACACGTGTACAATATACTACACAACACATGTACAATGTAGAATATTTCTGACTCTCCTAGATGTACAAAGAGTGAATAATATGTGTAATAACAGATGCATTATCTAATTCTAACCCTTGTTGTTGTTGTTGTTGTTGTTGTCTGTAGCCATCCACTTCTACTTATTAACTCAGAGTCATTTGAATAGTGTGGACCATCATTAGTACACACTGTCTGTGTGAGAGAACAGCTGCAATCACACCACTCTGAGTATTTCTCCACAATCGCCCCCTATTCCCTCTGTGTAGTGCACTACTTTTCAACAGGAGCCCCTTGGGCACCTTGTGTTCTGTGTATTGAACCCAGTCAACCCTGCTCCTTTGTGTTCCCTGTGTTACAGCGTACCTAAACGAGGCAGGGTTTAATTTTGTGAGGAAATGTATTGACTTGGTGGAGGTACGAGGTGAGTCATCACAGCAGCCATTTTTTATCCCTTCTCCTGGGCTTCAGCTGTCAAAATAGAGTGCTGAACTCAGTCTCACTCTAATCCTACATGACCAAACACGGTAACCAACACCACTCTTCATTAATGTGTGTGTGTGTGTGTGTGTGTGTGTGTGTGTGTGTGTGTGTGTGTGTGTGTGTGTGTGTGTGTGTGTGTGTGTGTGTGTGTGTTTCAGTGGTGTAAAGTACTTAAGTAAAAATACTTTAAAGTACTACTTAAGTAGTTTTTTGGCGGGATATCTGTACTTCACTTTACTATGTATATTTTTTGCCAACTTTTACTTTTACTTCACCATATTCCTAAAGAAAATTATGTTATTTTTACTCCATACATTTAGCCTGACACCCAAAAGTACTCGTTACATTTTGCCGTTTTCCCTAATGCCTCTGATCTGGCAGACACACTAAACATAAAATGCTTCATTTGTAAATTATGTCTGAATGTTGGAGTGTGCCCCTGGCTATTCCTCAATAATAATTTTTAAAAAACCAAGTCAATTGTGCCGTCTGGTTTGCGAAATATAAAGAATTTGAAATGATTTATACTTTTACTTTTGTTACTTAAGTATTATTTAGGAACGCCATTTACTTGTGATACTTAAGTGTATTTAAAACCAAATACTTTTAGACTTTTACTGGGTGACTTTCACTTTTACTGGAGTCATTTTCTATGAAGGTCTCTTTACATTTACTGGAGTCATTTTCTATGAAGGTCTCTTTACATTTACTGGAGTCATTTTCTATGAAGGTCTCTTTACATTTACTGGAGTCATTTTCTATGAAGGTATCTTTACATTTACTGGAGTCATTTTCTATGAAGGTATCTTTACATTTACTGGAGTCATTTTCTATGAAGGTATCTTTACATTTACTGAAGTCATTGTCTATGAAGGTATCTTTACATTTACTGAAGTCATTGTCTATGAAGGTATCTTTACATTTACTGAAGTCATTTTCTATGAAGGTATCTTTACATTTACTGAAGTCATTGTCTATGAAGGTATCTTTACATTTACTGGAGTCATTGTCTATGAAGGTATCTTTACATTTACTGGAGTCATTGTCTATGAAGGTATCTTTACATTTACTGAAGTCATTGTCTATGAAGGTCTCTTTACATTTACTGGAGTCATTTTCTATGAAGGTCTCTTTACATTTACTGGAGTCATTGTCTATGACGGTATCTTTACATTTACTGGAGTCATTTTCTATGAAGGTCTCTTTACATTTACTGGAGTCATTGTCTATGAAGTTATCTTTACATTTACTGGAGTCATTTTCTATGAAGGTCTCTTTACATTTTCTGAAGTCATTGTCTATGAAGGTCTCTTTACATTTACTGGAGTCATTTTCTATGAAGGTCTCTTTACATTTTCTGAAGTATGACAACTGAGGACTCTTCCCACCACTGGTGTGTCTGTGTGATCTCATAGGGATCAACACGTTGGGCCTCTACAGAATAGGAGGGGTCAACTCTAAGGTCCAGAAGTTGATGACCACTGTGTTTGGTAAGTAGCCTCTGCTCTCTCTCTCCCTTTCCCTCTCTCTCCGTCTCTCTCTTCCTCCCTCTCTCTCTCCGTCTCTCTCTTTCTCTCTCTTCCTCTCTCTCTCTCCCTCCCTCTCTCAATTCAAGGGGCTTTATTGGCATGGGAAACGTGTTAACGTTGCCAAAGCAAGTGAAATAGATAATTAACAAAAGAGAAATGAACAATACAAATTAACAGTAAACATTACACTCACAGAAGTCTCACAAGAATAGAAACATTGCAAATGTCATATTATGTATATATACAGTGTTGTAATGATGTGCAAATAGTTACAGTACACAAGGGAAAATAAATAAGCATAAATATGGGTTGTACATATAGTCTATTGAGTGTGTATATATAGTCTAGTGAGTGTGTATATATAGTCTAGTGAGTGTGTATATATAGTCTAGTGAGTGTGTATATAGTGTGTATATAGTCTAGTGAGTATATATAGTCTAGTCAGTGTGTATATAGTGTGTATATATAGTCTAGTGGGTGTGTATATATAGTCTAGTGAGTGTGTATATATAGTCTAGTGAGTGTGTATATATAGTCTAGTGAGTGTGTATATAGTGTGTATATATAGTCTAGTGGGTGTGTATATAGTGTGTGTATATATAGTCTAGTGAGTGTGTATATCGTGTGTATATATAGTCTAGTGAGTGTGTATATATAGTCTAGTCAGTGTGTATATAGTGTGTATATATAGTCTAGTGAGTGTGTATATTGTGTGTATATATAGTCTAGTCAGTGTGTATATATAGTCTAGTGAGTGTGTATATAATGGGTATATATAGTCTAGTCAGTGTGTATATAGTGGGTATACAGTGCCTTGCAAAAGTATTCGGCCCCCTTGAACTTTGCGACCTTTTGCCACATTTCAGGCTTCAAACATAAAGATATAAAACTGTATTTTTTTGTGAAGAATCAACAACAAGTGGGACACAATCATGAAGTGGAACGACATTTATTGGATATTTCAAACTTTTTTAACAAATCAAAAACTGAAAAATTGGGCGTGCAAAATTATTCAGCCCCTTTACTTTCAGTGCAGCAAACTCTCTCCAGAAGTTCAGTGAGGATCTCTGAATGATCCAATGTTGACCTAAATGACTAATGATGATAAATACAATCCACCTGTGTGTAATCAAGTCTTCGTATAAATGCACCTGCACTGTGATAGTCTCAGAGGTCCGTTAAAAGCGCAGAGAGCATCATGAAGAACAAGGAACACACCAGGCAGGTCCGAGATACTGTTGTGAAGAAGTTTAAAGCCGGATTTGGATACAAAAAGATTTCCCAAGCTTTAAACATCCCAAGGAGCACTGTGCAAGCGATAATATTGAAATGGAAGGAGTATCAGACCACTGCAAATCTACCAAGACCTGGCCGTCCCTCTAAACTTTCAGCTCATACAAGGAGAAGACTGATCAGAGATGCAGCCAAGAGGCCCATGATCACTCTGGATGAACTGCAGAGATCTACAGCTGAGGTGGGAGACTCTGTCCATAGGACAACAATCAGTCGTATATTGCACAAATCTGGCCTTTATGGAAGAGTGGCAAGAAGAAAGCCATTTCTTAAAGATATCCATAAAAAGTGTTGTTTAAAGTTTGCCACAAGCCACCTGGGAGACACACCAAACATGTGGAAGAAGGTGCTCTGGTCAGATGAAACCAAAATTGAACTTTTTGGCAACAATGCAAAACGTTATGTTTGGCGTAAAAGCAACACAGCTGAACACACCACCCCCACTGTCAAACATGGTGGTGTCAGCATCATGGTTTGGGCCTGCTTTTCTTCAGCAGGGACAGGGAAGATGGTTAAAATTGATGGGAAGATGGATGGAGCCAAATACAGGACCATTCTGGAAGAAAACCTGATGGAGTCTGCAAAAGACCTGAGACTGGGACGGAGATTTGTCTTCCAACAAGACAATGATCCAAAACATAAAGCAAAATCTACAATGGAATGGTTCAATAATAAACATATCCAAGTGTTAGAATGGCCAAGTCAAAGTCCAGACCTGAATCCAATCGAGAATCTGTGGAAAGAACTGAAAACTGCTGTTCACAAATGCTCTCCATCCAACCTCACTGAGCTCGAGCTGTTTTGCAAGGAGGAATGGGAAAAAATGTCAGTCTCTCGATGTGCAAAACTGATAGAGACATACCCCAAGCGACTTACAGCTGTAATCGCAGCAGAAGGTGGCGCTACAAAGTATTAACTTAAGGGGGCTGAATAATTTTGCACGCCCAATTTTTCAGTTTTTGATTTGTTAAAAAAGTTTGAAATATCCAATAAATGTCGTTCCACTTCATGATTTTGTCCCACTTGTTGTTGATTCTTCACAAAAAAATACAGTTTTATATCTTTATGTTTGAAGCCTGAAATGTGGCAAAAGGTCGCAAAGTTCAAGGGGGCAGAATACTTTCGCAAGGCACTGTATATAGTCTAATGTTGACTGGTTAATTTGATTTTACTCCACGAAGAGCGAGACGACACTGTCACCCAGGAACAATAAGGGCTATTCATCGAAGTGAAAATAGAAGCCGTTTAGGTCATTTGGTAGTTCTGGTTCACTGGACATCCAACGGCTTGGTTTCCATTGGTGAAACGTTATCGGATGCAAGCCCCGCCACATACAACCAGTGTTGGCCCCACCACATACAACCAGTGTTAGCCCCACCACATACAACCAGTGTTGGCCCCACTACATACAACCAGTGTTAGCCCCACCACATACAACCAGTGTTGGCCCCACCACATACAACCAGTGTTAGCCCCACCACATACAACCAGTGTTAGCCCCACCACATACAACCAGTGTTAGCCCCACCACATACAACCAGTGTTGGCCCCACCACATACAACCAGTGTTAGCCCCACCACATACAACCAGTGTTAGCCCCACCACATAAAACCAGTGTTAGCCCCACCACATACAACCAGTGTTAGCCCCACTACATACAACCAGTGTTAGCCCCGCTACATACAACCAGTGTTGGCCCCACCACATACAACCAGTGTTAGCCCCACCACATACAACCAGTGTTAGCCCCACTACATACAACCAGTGTTGGCCCCGCTACATACAACCAGTGTTAGCCCCGCTACATACAACCAGTGTTGGCCCCACTACATACAACCAGTGTTGGCCCCACCACATACAACCAGTGTTAGCCCCACTACATACAACCAGTGTTAGCCCCACTACATACAACCAGTGTTAGCCCCACTACATACAACCAGTGTTAGCCCCACTACATACAACCAGTGTTGGCCCCACCACATACAACCAGTGTTAGCCCCGCTACATACAACCAGTGTTGGCCCCACCACATACAACCAGTGTTAGCCCCGCTACATACAACCAGTGTTAGCCCCACCACATACTACCAGTGTTGGCCCTGCTACATACAACCAGTGTTGGCCCCACTACATACAATCAGTGTTGGCCCCACCACATACAACCAGTGTTAGCCCCACCACATACAACCAGTGTTAGCCCCACCACATACAACCAGTGTTGGCCCCACTACATACAACCAGTGTTGGCCCCACCACATACAACCAGTGTTGGCCCCACTACATACAACCAGTGTTGGCCCCACTACATACAACCAGTGTTGGCCCCACCACATACAACCAGTGTTGGCCCCACTACATACAACCAGTGTTGGCCCCACCACATACAACCAGTGTTGGCCCCACCACATACAACCAGTGTTGGCCCCGCTACATACAACCAGTGTTGGCCCCACCACATACAACCAGTGTTGGCCCCACCACATACAACCAGTGTTAGCCCCACCACATACAACCAGTGTTAGCCCCACCACATACAACCAGTGTTAGCCCCACTACATACTACCAGTGTTGGCCCCACCACATACAACCAGTGTTAGCCCCGCTACATACAACCAGTGTTAGCCCCACCACATACAACCAGTGTTAGCCCCACTACATACAACCAGTGTTGGCCCCGCTACATACAACCAGTGTTGGCCCCACCACATACAACCAGTGTTAGCCCCACCACATACAACCAGTGTTGGCCCCACCACATACAACCAGTGTTGGCCCCACTACATACAACCAGTGTTGGCCCCACTACATACAACCAGTGTTGGCCCCACCACATACAACCAGTGTTGGCCCCACTACATACAACCAGTGTTGGCCCCACCACATACAACCAGTGTTGGCCCCACCACATACAACCAGTGTTGGCCCCGCTACATACAACCAGTGTTGGCCCCACCACATACAACCAGTGTTGGCCCCACCACATACAACCAGTGTTAGCCCCACCACATACAACCAGTGTTAGCCCCACCACATACAACCAGTGTTAGCCCCACTACATACTACCAGTGTTGGCCCCACCACATACAACCAGTGTTAGCCCCGCTACATACAACCAGTGTTAGCCCCACCACATACAACCAGTGTTAGCCCCACTACATACAACCAGTGTTGGCCCCGCTACATACAACCAGTGTTGGCCCCACCACATACAACCAGTGTTAGCCCCACCACATACAACCAGTGTTAGCCCCACTACATACAACCAGTGTTGGCCCCGCTACATACAACCAGTGTTAGCCCCGCTACATACAACCAGTGTTGGCCCCACTACATACAACCAGTGTTGGCCCCACCACATACAACCAGTGTTAGCCCCACTACATACAACCAGTGTTAGCCCCACTACATACAACCAGTGTTAGCCCCACTACATACAACCAGTGTTGGCCCCACCACATACAACCAGTGTTAGCCCCGCTACATACAACCAGTGTTGGCCCCACCACATACAACCAGTGTTAGCCCCGCTACATACAACCAGTGTTAGCCCCACCACATACTACCAGTGTTGGCCCTGCTACATACAACCAGTGTTGGCCCCACCACATACAACCAGTGTTGGCCCCACTACATACAACCAGTGTTGGCCCCACCACATACAACCAGTGTTGGCCCCACTACATACAACCAGTGTTGGCCCCACTACATACAACCAGTGTTGGCCCCACCACATACAACCAGTGTTGGCCCCACTACATACAACCAGTGTTGGCCCCACCACATACAACCAGTGTTGGCCCCACCACATACAACCAGTGTTGGCCCCGCTACATACAACCAGTGTTGGCCCCACCACATACAACCAGTGTTGGCCCCACCACATACAACCAGTGTTGGCCCCGCTACATACAACCAGTGTTGGCCCCACCACATACAACCAGTGTTGGCCCCACCACATACAACCAGTGTTGGCCCCGCTACATACAACCAGTGTTGGCCCCACCACATACAACCAGTGTTGGCCCCACCACATACAACCAGTGTTGGCCGCACCACATACAACCAGTGTTGGCCCCGCTACATACAACCAGTGTTGGCCCCACCACATACAACCAGTGTTGGCCCCACCACATACAACCAGTGTTGGCCCCGCTACATACAACCAGTGTTGGCCCCGCTACATACAACCAGTGTTGGCCCCGCCACATACAACCAGTGTTGGCCCCACCACATACAACCAGTGTTGGCCCCACCACATACAACCAGTGTTGGCCCCACCACATACAACCAGTGTTAGCCCCACCACATACAACCAGTGTTGGCCCCACCACATACAACCAGTGTTGGCCCCGCTACATACAACCAGTGTTGGCCCCACCACATACAACCAGTGTTAGCCCCACCACATACAACCAGTGTAGACCTACGTAGATGCTTTACAAACCCTTCATAACCCATAGACCTACGTAGACCCATAAACCTACGTAGATGCTTTACAAACCCTTCATAACCCATAAACCTACGTAGACCCATAGACCTACGTAGATGCCTTACAAACCCTTCATAACCCATAAACCTACGTAGACCCATAGACCTACGTAGATGCCTTACAAACCCTTCATAACCCATAAACCTACGTAGACCCATAGACCTACGTAGATGCTTTACAAACCCTTCATAACCCATAGACCTACGTAGATGCTTTACAAACCCTTCATAACCCATAGACCTACGTAGACCCATAAACCTACGTAGATGCTTTACAAACCCTTCATAACCCATAGACCTACGTAGATGCTTTACAAACCCCTCATAACCCATAGACCTACGTATATGCTTTACAAACCATTCATAACCCATAGACCTACGTAGATGCCTTACAAACCCTTCATAACCCATAAACCTACGTAGATGCTTTACAAACCATTCATAACCCATAGACCGAAGTAGATGCTTTACAAACCCTTCATAACCCATAGACCTACGTAGATGCTTTACAAACCCTTCATAACCCATAGACCTACGTAGATGCTTTACAAACCCTTCATAACCCATAGACCTACGTAGACCCATAAACCTACGTAGATGCTTTACAAACCCTTCATAACCCATAGACCTACGTAGATGCCTTACAAACCCTTCATAACCCATAGACCTACGTGGATGCTTTACAAACCCTTCATAACCCATAGACCTACGTAGACCCATAGACCTACGTAGATGCCTTACAAACCCTTCATAACCCATAGACCTACATAGACCCATAGACCTACGTAGATGCCTTACAAACCCTTCATAACCCATAGACCTACGTAGACCCATAGACCTACGTAGATGCCTTACAAACCCTTCATAACCCATAGACCTACGTAGACCCATAGACCTACGTAGATGCCTTACAAACCCTTCATAACCCATAGACCTACGTAGATGCCTTACCATCCCTTCATAACCCATAGACCTACGTAGATGCTTTACAAACCCTTCATAACCCATAAACCTACGTAGACCCATAGACCTACGTAGATGCCTTACAAACCCTTCATAACCCATAAACCTACGTAGACCCATAGACCTACGTAGATGCCTTACAAACCCTTCATAACCCATAAACCTACGTAGACCCATAGACCTACGTAGATGCTTTACAAACCCTTCATAACCCATAGACCTACGTAGATGCTTTACAAACCCTTCATAACCCATAGACCTACGTAGACCCATAAACCTACGTAGATGCTTTACAAACCCTTCATAACCCATAGACCTACGTAGATGCTTTACAAACCCCTCATAACCCATAGACCTACGTATATGCTTTACAAACCATTCATGACCCATAGACCTACGTAGATGCCTTACAAACCCTTCATAACCCATAAACCTACCTAGATGCTTTACAAACCATTCATAACCCATAGACCGAAGTAGATGCTTTACAAACCCTTCATAACCCATAGACCTACGTAGACCCATAGACCTACGTAGATGCTTTACAAACCCTTCATAACCCATAGACCTACGTAGATGCTTTACAAACCCTTCATAACCCATAGACCTACGTAGACCCATAAACCTACGTAGATGCTTTACAAACCCTTCATAACCCATAGACCTACGTAGATGCCTTACAAACCCTTCATAACCCATAGACCTACGTAGATGCCTTACAAACCCTTCATAACCCATAGACCTACGTGGATGCTTTACAAACCCTTCATAACCCATAGACCTACGTAGACCCATAGACCTACGTAGATGCCTTACAAACCCTTCATAACCCATAGACCTACGTAGACCCATAGACCTACGTAGATGCCTTACAAACCCTTCATAACCCATAGACCTACGTAGACCCATAGACCTACGTAGATGCCTTACAAACCCTTCATAACCCATCAACCTACGTAGACCCATAGACCTACGTAGATGCCTTACAAACCCTTCATAACCCATAAACCTACGTAGACCCATAGACCTACGTAGATGCCTTGCAAACCCTTCATAACCCATAAACCTACGTAGACCCATAGACCTACGTAGATGCTTTACAAACCCTTCATAACCCATAGACCTACGTAGATGCTTTACAAACCCTTCATAACCCATAGACCTACGTAGATGCTTTACAAACCATTCATAACCCATAGACCTACGTAGATGCTTTACAAACCCTTCATAACCCATAAACCTACGTAGACCCATAGACCTACGTAGATGCCTTACAAACCCTTCATAACCCATAAACCTATGTAGACCCATAGACCTACGTAGATGCCTTACAAACCCTTCATAACCCATAAACCTACGTAGACCCATAGACCTACGTAGATGCTTTACAAACCCTTCATAACCCATAGACCTACGTAGATGCTTTACAAACCCTTCATAACCCATAGACCTACGTAGATGCTTTACAAACCCTTCATAACCCATAGACCTACGTAGACCCATAAACCTACGTAGATGCTTTACAAACCATTCATAACCCATAGACCTACGTAGATGCCTTACAAACCCCTCATAACCCATAGACCTACGTAGACCCATAGACCTACGTAGATGCCTTACAAACGCTTCATAACCCATAGACCTACATAGATGCCTTACAAACCCTTCATAACCCATAAACCTACGTAGATGCTTTACAAACCATTCATAACCCATAGACCTACGTAGATGCTTTACAAACCCTTCATAACCCATAGACCTACGTAGACCCATAAACCTACGTAGATGCTTTACAAACCCTTCATAACCCATAGACCTACGTAGATGCTTTACAAACCCCTCATAGCCCATAGACCTACGTAGATGCTTTACAAACCATTCATAACCCATAGACCTACGTAGATGCCTTACAAACCCCTCATAACCCATAGACCTACGTAGATGCTTTACAAACCATTCATAACCCATAGACCTACGTAGATGCTTTACAAACCCTTCATAACCCATAGACCCATAGACCTACGTAGATGCCTTACAAACCCTTCATAACCCATAAACCTATGTAGACCCATAGACCTATGTAGATGCCTTACAAACCCTTCATAACCCATAAACCTACGTAGACCCATAGACCTACGTAGATGCCTTACAAACCCTTCATAACCCATAAACCTACGTAGACCCATAGACCTACGTAGATGCCTTACAAACCCTTCATAACCCATAAACCTATGTAGACCCATAGACCTACGTAGATGCTTTACAAACCCCTCATAACCCATAGACCTACGTATATGCTTTACAAACCATTCATAACCCATAGACCTACGTAGATGCCTTACAAACCCTTCATAACCCATAAACCTACGTAGATGCTTTACAAACCATTCATAACCCATAGACCGAAGTAGATGCTTTACAAACCCTTCATAACCCATAGACCTACATAGACCCATAGACCTACGTAGATGCTTTACAAACCCTTCATAACCCATAGACCTACGTAGATGCTTTACAAACCCTTCATAACCCATAGACCTACGTAGACCCATAAACCTACGTAGATGCTTTACAAACCCTTCATAACCCATAGACCTACGTAGATGCCTTACAAACCCTTCATAACCCATAGACCTACGTAGATGCCTTACAAACCCTTCATAACCCATAGACCTACGTGGATGCTTTACAAACCCTTCATAACCCATAGACCTACGTAGACCCATAGACCTACGTAGATGCCTTACAAACCCTTCATAACCCATAGACCTACGTAGACCCATAGACCTACGTAGATGCCTTACAAACCCTTCATAACCCATAGACCTACGTAGACCCATAGACCTACGTAGATGCCTTACAAACCCTTCATAACCCATCAACCTACGTAGACCCATAGACCTACGTAGATGCCTTACAAACCCTTCATAACCCATAAACCTACGTAGACCCATAGACCTACGTAGATGCCTTGCAAACCCTTCATAACCCATAAACCTACGTAGACCCATAGACCTACGTAGATGCTTTACAAACCCTTCATAACCCATAGACCTACGTAGATGCTTTACAAACCCTTCATAACCCATAGACCTACGTAGACCCATAAACCTACGTAGATGCTTTACAAACCCTTCATAACCCATAGACCTACGTAGATGCTTTACAAACCCCTCATAACCCATAGACCTACGTAGATGCTTTACAAACCATTCATAACCCATAGACCTACGTAGATGCTTTACAAACCCTTCATAACCCATAAACCTACGTAGACCCATAGACCTACGTAGATGCCTTACAAACCCTTCATAACCCATAAACCTATGTAGACCCACAAACCTACGTAGATGTCTTACAAACCCTTCATAACCCATAAACCTACGTAGACCCATAGACCTACGTAGATGCTTTACAAACCCTTCATAACCCATAGACCTACGTAGATGCTTTACAAACCCTTCATAACCCATAGACCTACGTAGATGCTTTACAAACCCTTCATAACCCATAGACCTACGTAGACCCATAAACCTACGTAGATGCTTTACAAACCCTTCATAACCCATAGACCTACGTAGATGCTTTACAAACCCCTCATAACCCATAGATCTACGTAGATGCTTTACAAACCATTCATAACCCATAGACCTACGTAGATGCTTTACAAACCCTTCATAACCCATAGACCTACGTAGACCCATAAACCTACGTAGATGCTTTACAAACCCTTCATAACCCATAGACCTACGTAGATGCCTTACAAACCCTTCATAACCCATAGACCTACGTAGATGCCTTACAAACCCTTCATAACCCATAGACCTACGTGGATGCTTTACAAACCCTTCATAACCCATAGACCTACGTAGACCCATAGACCTACGTAGATGCCTTACAAACCCTTCATAACCCATAGACCTACGTAGACCCATAGACCTACGTAGATGCCTTACAAACCCTTCATAACCCATAGACCTACGTAGACCCATAGACCTACGTAGATGCCTTACAAACCCTTCATAACCCATCAACCTACGTAGACCCATAGACCTACGTAGATGCCTTACAAACCCTTCATAACCCATAAACCTACGTAGACCCATAGACCTACGTAGATGCCTTGCAAACCCTTCATAACCCATAGACCTACGTAGACCCATAAACCTACGTAGATGCTTTACAAACCCTTCATAACCCATAGACCTACGTAGATGCTTTACAAACCCCTCATAACCCATAGACCTACGTAGATGCTTTACAAACCATTCATAACCCATAGACCTACGTAGATGCTTTACAAACCCTTCATAACCCATAAACCTACGTAGACCCATAGACCTACGTAGATGCCTTACAAACCCTTCATAACCCATAAACCTATGTAGACCCACAAACCTACGTAGATGTCTTACAAACCCTTCATAACCCATAAACCTACGTAGACCCATAGACCTACGTAGATGCTTTACAAACCCTTCATAACCCATAGACCTACGTAGATGCTTTACAAACCCTTCATAACCCATAGACCTACGTAGATGCTTTACAAACCCTTCATAACCCATAGACCTACGTAGACCCATAAACCTACGTAGATGCTTTACAAACCCTTCATAACCCATAGACCTACGTAGATGCTTTACAAACCCCTCATAACCCATAGATCTACGTAGATGCTTTACAAACCATTCATAACCCATAGACCTACGTAGATGCTTTACAAACCCTTCATAACCCATAGACCTACGTAGACCCATAAACCTACGTAGATGCTTTACAAACCCTTCATAACCCATAGACCTACGTAGATGCCTTACAAACCCTTCATAACCCATAGACCTACGTAGATGCCTTACAAACCCTTCATAACCCATAGACCTACGTGGATGCTTTACAAACCCTTCATAACCCATAGACCTACGTAGACCCATAGACCTACGTAGATGCCTTACAAACCCTTCATAACCCATAGACCTACGTAGACCCATAGACCTACGTAGATGCCTTACAAACCCTTCATAACCCATAGACCTACGTAGACCCATAGACCTACGTAGATGCCTTACAAACCCTTCATAACCCATCAACCTACGTAGACCCATAGACCTACGTAGATGCCTTACAAACCCTTCATAACCCATAAACCTACGTAGACCCATAGACCTACGTAGATGCCTTGCAAACCCTTCATAACCCATAAACCTACGTAGACCCATAGACCTACGTAGATGCTTTACAAACCCTTCATAACCCATAGACCTACGTAGATGCTTTACAAACCCTTCATAACCCATAGACCTACGTAGATGCTTTACAAACCATTCATAACCCATAGACCTACGTAGATGCTTTACAAACCCTTCATAACCCATAAACCTACGTAGACCCATAGACCTACGTAGATGCCTTACAAACCCTTCATAACCCATAAACCTATGTAGACCCATAGACCTACGTAGATGCCTTACAAACCCTTCATAACCCATAAACCTACGTAGACCCATAGACCTACGTAGATGCTTTACAAACCCTTCATAACCCATAGACCTACGTAGATGCTTTACAAACCCTTCATAACCCATAGACCTACGTAGATGCTTTACAAACCCTTCATAACCCATAGACCTACATAGACCCATAAACCTACGTAGATGCTTTACAAACCATTCATAACCCATAGACCTACGTAGATGCCTTACAAACCCCTCATAACCCATAGACCTACGTAGACCCATAGACCTACGTAGATGCCTTACAAACGCTTCATAACCCATAGACCTACATAGATGCCTTACAAACCCTTCATAACCCATAAACCTACGTAGATGCTTTACAAACCATTCATAACCCATAGACCTACGTAGATGCTTTACAAACCCTTCATAACCCATAGACCTACGTAGACCCATAAACCTACGTAGATGCTTTACAAACCCTTCATAACCCATAGACCTACGTAGATGCTTTACAAACCCCTCATAGCCCATAGACCTACGTAGATGCTTTACAAACCATTCATAACCCATAGACCTACGTAGATGCCTTACAAACCCCTCATAACCCATAGACCTACGTAGATGCTTTACAAACCATTCATAACCCATAGACCTACGTAGATGCTTTACAAACCCTTCATAACCCATAGACCCATAGACCTACGTAGATGCCTTACAAACCCTTCATAACCCATAAACCTATGTAGACCCATAGACCTATGTAGATGCCTTACAAACCCTTCATAACCCATAAACCTACGTAGACCCATAGACCTACGTAGATGCCTTACAAACCCTTCATAACCCATAAACCTACGTAGACCCATAGACCTACGTAGATGCCTTACAAACCCTTCATAACCCATAAACCTATGTAGACCCATAGACCTACGTAGATGCTTTACAAACCCCTCATAACCCATAGACCTACGTATATGCTTTACAAACCATTCATAACCCATAGACCTACGTAGATGCCTTACAAACCCTTCATAACCCATAAACCTACGTAGATGCTTTACAAACCATTCATAACCCATAGACCGAAGTAGATGCTTTACAAACCCTTCATAACCCATAGACCTACATAGACCCATAGACCTACGTAGATGCTTTACAAACCCTTCATAACCCATAGACCTACGTAGATGCTTTACAAACCCTTCATAACCCATAGACCTACGTAGACCCATAAACCTACGTAGATGCTTTACAAACCCTTCATAACCCATAGACCTACGTAGATGCCTTACAAACCCTTCATAACCCATAGACCTACGTAGATGCCTTACAAACCCTTCATAACCCATAGACCTACGTGGATGCTTTACAAACCCTTCATAACCCATAGACCTACGTAGACCCATAGACCTACGTAGATGCCTTACAAACCCTTCATAACCCATAGACCTACGTAGACCCATAGACCTACGTAGATGCCTTACAAACCCTTCATAACCCATAGACCTACGTAGACCCATAGACCTACGTAGATGCCTTACAAACCCTTCATAACCCATCAACCTACGTAGACCCATAGACCTACGTAGATGCCTTACAAACCCTTCATAACCCATAAACCTACGTAGACCCATAGACCTACGTAGATGCCTTGCAAACCCTTCATAACCCATAAACCTACGTAGACCCATAGACCTACGTAGATGCTTTACAAACCCTTCATAACCCATAGACCTACGTAGATGCTTTACAAACCCTTCATAACCCATAGACCTACGTAGACCCATAAACCTACGTAGATGCTTTACAAACCCTTCATAACCCATAGACCTACGTAGATGCTTTACAAACCCCTCATAACCCATAGACCTACGTAGATGCTTTACAAACCATTCATAACCCATAGACCTACGTAGATGCTTTACAAACCCTTCATAACCCATAAACCTACGTAGACCCATAGACCTACGTAGATGCCTTACAAACCCTTCATAACCCATAAACCTATGTAGACCCACAAACCTACGTAGATGTCTTACAAACCCTTCATAACCCATAAACCTACGTAGACCCATAGACCTACGTAGATGCCTTACAAACCCTTCATAACCCATAAACCTACGTAGACCCATAGACCTACGTAGATGCTTTACAAACCCTTCATAACCCATAGACCTACGTAGATGCTTTACAAACCCTTCATAACCCATAGACCTACGTAGATGCTTTACAAACCCTTCATAACCCATAGACCTACGTAGACCCATAAACCTACGTAGATGCTTTACAAACCCTTCATAACCCATAGACCTACGTAGATGCTTTACAAACCCCTCATAACCCATAGATCTACGTAGATGCTTTACAAACCATTCATAACCCATAGACCTACGTAGATGCCTTACAAACCCCTCATAACCCATAGACCTACGTAGACCCATAGACCTACGTAGATGCCTTACAATCCCTTCATAACCCATAGACCTACATAGATGCCTTACAAACCCTTCATAACCCATAAACCTACGTAGATGCTTTACAAACCATTCATAACCCATAGACCTACGTAGATGCTTTACAAACCCTTCATAACCCATAGACCTACGTAGACCCATAAACCTACGTAGATGCTTTACAAACCATTCATAACCCATAGACCTACGTAGATGCTTTACAAACCCCTCATAACCCATAGACCTACGTAGATCCTTTACAAACCATTCATAACCCATAGACCTAGGTAGATGCCTTACAAACCCCTCATAACCCATAGACCTACGTAGATGCTTTACAAACCATTCATAACCCATAGACCTACGTAGATGCTTTACAAACCCTTCATAACCCATAAACCTACGTAGACCCATAGACCTACGTAGATGCCTTACAAACCCTTTATAACCCATAGACATAGACAAACCATTCACAACCCATAGACCTACGTAGATGCCTTACAAACCCCTCATAACCCATAGACCTACGTAGACCCATAGACCTACGTAGATGCCTTACAAACCCTTCATAACCCATAGACCTACGTAGATGCCTTACAAACCCTTCATAACCCATAAACCTACGTAGATGCTTTACAAACCATTCATAACCCATAGACCTACGTATATGCTTTACAAACCCTTCATAACCCATAGACCTACGTAGACCCATAAACCTACGTAGATGCTTTACAAACCATTCATAACCCATAGACCTACGTAGACCCATAGACCTACGTAGATACTTTACAAACCCTTCATAACCCATAGACCGACGTAGATGCCTTACTAAACATAGTAGTCTGAGTGTGTATATAGTCTAGTGAGTCTATAGTGTGTATATATACTAACCCATAGACCTACGTAGATGCTTTACAAACCCCTCAAAGAATTTATCAGAAAAGTCACACTGTATACTTTAAATCCACTACTGAGCTGTGTTCTGGAACAGGTCAGTCAGGTACAGTGTAATTGTGTAAATGGTTGTGTTGTTGTTTTGTATCCCGTAGCAACCAAGGCTCCAGTTGATATGAACCTGGACCCAGACACCTGGGACAACAAGACCATCACCAGCGGCCTGAAGAATTACCTCAGGTACACACACACATACACGCACACACACACACAGAGATATGCATGGACCTAGTGAATTAGCTGAGGTCATGTTGCCCTACCAGTTGCTCCCTGCTCCTCCCTGGCTAGGAATCATCATGACATTGCTTAATGCCTTCCTGAAACCCTCCCATCCTTGGTCAACCAGTGTAAGCGGTTGGTGTAAGCGTTATCTGGAGGGAGTTTTCACCATTGTTAATGCTGGGAAAAGAGTGAATAGTTGAGACGTACGCTGTCTCCCTCCTTCTCTTCATGTTCCCTTTTCATCCACCAGGTGTCTCTCTGAGCCTCTGCTGACCTTTAAGCTCCACAAAGACTTCATCATGGCCGTCAGTAAGTAATACAATGGGGAGAGATTATCAGCACACAGCTGACCTGCAAAACCACTAACCAAACCCTGACCCTAACCCTGACCCTAACCCTTACCTTAACACTTACCTTAACCCTTACCTAACCCTTACCTTAACCCTAACCCTTACCCTAACCCTTACCTTAACCCTTACCTTAACCCTGACCCTAACCCTGACCTTAACCCTTACCTTAACCTTGACCCTAACCCTTACCTAACCCTTACCTTAACCCTAACCCTTACCTTAACCCTGACCCTAACCCTTACCTTAACCCTGACCCTAACCCTTACCTTAACCCTGACCCTAACCCTTACCTTAACCCTGACCCTAACCCTTACCTTAACCCTTACCTTAACCCTTACCTTAACCCTGACCCTAACCCTTACCTTAACCCTTACCTTAACCTTGACCCTAACCCTTACCTAACCCTTACCTTAACCCTAACCCTTACCTTAACCCTGACCCTAACCCTTACCTTAACCCTGACCCTAACCCTTACCTTAACCCTGACCCTAACCCCTACCTTAACCCTTACCTTAACCCTGACCCTAACCCTTACCTTAACCCTAACCCTTACCTTAACCCTGACCCTAACCCTTACCTTAGCCATAACCCTAACGCTTACCTTAGCCCTAACCCTTACCTTAGCCCTATAACCCTTTCCTTAGCCCTAACCCTTACCTTAGCCCTAACCCTTACCTTAGCCCTAACCCTTACCTTAGCTCTAACCCTTACCTTAGCCCTAACCCTTACCTTAGCCCCTAACCCTTACCTTAGCCCCTAACCCTTACCTTAGCCCTAACCCACTCCTTAGCCCTAACCCTTACCTTAGCCCTAACCCTTACCTTGCCCTTACCCTTACCTTAGCCCTAACCCTTTCCTTAGCCCTAACCCTTACCTTAGCCCTAACCCTTACCTTAGCCTTAACCCTTACCTTAGCCCTAACCCTTACCTTAGCCCTAACCCTTACCTTAGCCCTAACCCTTACCTTAGCCCTAACCCTTACCTTGCCCTAACCCTTACCTTAGCCATAACCCTTTCCTTAGCCCTAACCCTTACCTTCGCCCTTACCCTTACCTTAGCCCTAACCCTTTCCTTAGCCCTAACCCTTACCTTAGCCCTAACCCTTACCTTAGCCTTAAGCCTTAACCCTTACCTTGCCCTAGCCCTTTCTTTAGCCCTAACCCTAACCCTTACCTTGCCCTAACCCTTACCTTAGCCCTAACCCTTACCTTAGCCCTAACCCTTACCTTAGCCCTAACCCTTACCTTGCCCTAGCCCTTTCCTTAGCCCTAACCCTTACCTTAGCCCTAACCCTTTCCTTAGCCCTAACCCTTACCTTAGCCCCTAACCCTTACCTTGCCCTAGCCCTTTCCTTAGTCCTAACCCTTACCTTAGCCCTAACCCTTTCCTTAGCCCTAACCCTTACCTTAGCCCTAACCCTTACCTTGCCCTAGCCCTTTCCTTAGCCCTAACCCTTACTTTAGCCCTAACCCTTCCTTAGCCCTAACCCTTACCTTAGCCCTAACCCTTACCTTGCCCTAGCCCTTTCCTTAGCCCTAACCCTTACCTTAGCCATAACCCTAATCCTTTCTTTAGCCCTAACCCTAACCTTAACCCTAACCCTTTCTTTAGCCCTAACCCTTACCTTAGCCGTAACCCTTACCTTAGCCCTAACCCTTACCTTAGCCCTAACCCTTACCTTGCCCTAGCCCTTTCTTTAGCCCTAACCCTTACCCTTACCTTGCCCTAACCCTTACCTTAGCCCTGATGGATAACGGAAATCATTAACACCATTAACTTGGAAAATATTAGTTTTTTCAGGACCAACTCCTCCAGCAGATTTCTCTATTAATGCTGACTAGGAACACTGACTGGGAACACTGACTGGGAACACTGACTGGGAACACTGACTAGGAACATTGACTAGGAACGCTGACTAGGAACGCTGACTAGGAACGCTGACTAGGAATGCTGACTAGGAACACTAACTAGGAACGCTGACTAGAAACGCTGACTAGGAACGCTGACTAGGAATGCTGACTAGTAACGCTGACTAGGAACACTAACTAGGAACGCTGACTAGGAACGCTGACTAGAAACGCTGACTAGGAACGCTGACTAGGAATGCTGAGTAGGAACACTAACTAGGAATGCTGACTAGGAACACTGACTGGGAACACTGACTGGGAACACTGACTAAGAACGCTGACTAGGAACGCTGACTAGGAATGCTGACTGGAAACGCTGACTAGGAATGCTGACTAGGAACGCTGACTGGGAACGCTGGCTAGGACCGCTGACTAGGAACGCTGACCAGGACCGCTATCTAGGAACGCTGACTGGGAACGCTGACTAGGACCGCTGACTAGGAACGCTGACTAGGAACACTAACTAAGAACGCTGACTAGGAACACTGACTAGGAACGCTGACTAGGAACACTGACTAGGAACGCTGACTAAGAACGCTGAGTAGGAACACTAACTAGGAGCGCTGACTAGGAACACTGACTGGGAACACTGACTGGGAACACTGACTGGGAACACTGACTAAGAACGCTGACTAGGAACGCTGACTAGGAACGCTGACCAGGAACGCTGACTAGGAATGCTGACTGGGAACGCTGACTAGGAACGCTGACTAGGAACGCTGACCAGGACTGCTATCTAGGAATGCTGACTAGGAACGCTGACTGGGAACACTGACTGGGAACGCTGACTAGGAACGCTGACTGGGAACACTGACTGGGAACACTGACTAAGAACACTGACTAGGAACTCTGACTAGGAACGCTGACTAGGAACGCTGACTGGGAACGCTGACTGGGAACACTGACTGGGAACACTGACTAGGAACGCTGACTAGGAACGCTGACTAGGAATGCTGACTGGGAACGCTGACTAGGAACGCTGACTAGGAACGCTGACTAGGAACGCTGACTGGGAACGCTGAATAGGAACGCTGACTAGGAACACTAACTGGGAACGCTGACTAGGAACACTGACTAGGAACGCTGACCAGGACCGCTATCTAGGAACGCTGACTAGGAACGCTGACTGGGAACGCTGACTAGGAACACTAACTAGGAACGCTGACTAGGAACACTAACTGGGAACGCTGACTATGAACGCTGACTAGGAACGCTGACCAGGACCGCTATCTAGGAACGCTGACTAGGACCGCTGACCAGGACCGCTGAGCAAGATCGCTGACCAGGAACGCTGACCAGGACCGCTATCTAGGAATGCTGACTAGGAACGCTGACCAGGACCGCTATCTAGGAACGCTGACTAGGACCGCTGACCAGGACCGCTGACCAGGACCGCTGACCAAGATCGCTGACCAGGAACGCTGACTAGGAATGCTGACTAGGAACGCTGACCAAGAACACTGACCAGGAACGCTGACTAGGAACGCTAACCAGGAACGCTGACCAAGAACGCTGACCAGGATCGCTGACTAGGAACGCTGACCAGGAACGCTGACTAGGAACGCTAACTAGGACCGCTGACCAAGAACGCTGACCAGGAACGCTGACTAGGAATTCTGACTGTTGTGTAACTGTCGCTCTCTTCTTGTCCCACGACTCACTTCATTTGTCTGTCAGCTGTGCTTTTTTGTATTTTTTTGTGTGTTTTTGTTTTGTTCTAAATTGCAACATACAACAAAAAAAAATGTTTCAGTCAATTTAGAAATAGTCTACAATTGAATTTAAGAATTTAAGATATTTTGACGATAGATTGTTTTGCATGTTACATGGAAAAACATGAGCATGTAATCAAAAACAAGCAGCCATGAAGCTGTCAGTGTGTTTATCATGACTCTGTCCCCAATCTCCCCCTTCTCCCCCATCTCCCCCATCTCCCCCCTCCTCCCCAATCTCCCCCCTCATCCCCCATCTCCACCCCCTCCTCCCCCTTCTCCCCCTTCTCCGCCTCTCCCCCTCCTCCCCCTCCTCCCCCTTCTTCCCCTTCTCCGCCTCTCCCCCTCCTCCCCCGTCCTCCCCCCTCTCCCCCTCCCCCCTCCCCAGAGTGTGAAGACCAGAACTACAGGGTTAGGGCCGTCCATGCCTTGGTCCATAAGCTGCCTGAAAGGAACAAGGAGATGATGGAGCTACTGATCAAACACCTCGTCACGTAGGTCTCTCCTAACTGACCAGTCTAAAATCACATCGTAAATCTATTGTGTAGGAAGATGTCACACTTCATCCATCAGTCTCACAATCTGAAGGTCCTGCTACCTTTAAGATGAATGCACTCTAACTAAGTCTCTCTGGATAAGAGAATCTGCTAAGTGACTCAAATGAAAACATTGTGTTCGATGTTTGTTCACGCGGGGGCATCAATAATGTAGTGTGATATTGAAACCTTATACCATCCTGTCTGATCTGTCTGTCTCCTGCCCCACAGAGTGTCCACCCACAGCCAGTTCAACCTGATGACGGTGTCCAACCTGGGCGTGATCTTCGGGCCCACGTTGATGAGGTCACAGGAGGAGACGGTGGCCGCCATGATGAACATTAAATTCCAGAACATCGTGGTGGAGATTCTCATCGAGAACTTTGACAAGGCAAGAGAGTTTCTGGTTTCTTTGAAATCAGACTGAAATATTGAGCCTGTAAAAATATTTTGTTTGCTGGTAGCGCTCCTGGTCCTGGGTATACGTATGTGTCATGTCTTGGGCCTATAGTAGGAGTTTTTAGGTATTTAGGTATGTGTCATGTCTTGGGCCTATAGTAGGAGTTTTTAGGTATTTACGTATGTGTCATGTCTTGGGCCTATAGTAGGAGTTTTTAGGTATTTACGTATGTGTCATGTCTTGGGCCTATAGTAGGAGTTTTTAGGTATTTACGTATGTGTCATGACTTGGGCCTATAGTAGGAGTTTTTAGGTATTTAGGTGTGTGTCATGTCTTGGGCCTATAGTAGGGGTTTTTAGGTATTTAGGTATATGTCTGACCATGTGACCTAAGCAGGAAACTCCCCAGACCCTAGCTAGTTATATACCACTGTCATGCTCAGTTAATAAAACAATTTGTCTCTCTCCCCTCTCCAGATCTTCCACCAGCCTCCAGACCCCAACGTACCTCTGCCCCAGCCCCAATCCCGACCAAGCTCACGCAGGAGCAGGGCCATCTGCCTGTCCACAGGCCCTAGGAAGCCTCGCAGCATCTACACCCCAACACTGTGCCTTGCAGACGCTGACAGTGAGTCCTACACCTATCCCTAGCACTGCAGGCAATTGTTGCATATCGAATGATACCATATTCCCTGTAGGCCTGTAAACCTATAGCATTCAGATATGCATCAGATATGCACCTTCTTATCAGAGACTGATTTAGACCTGGGACACAAGGTGAGTGGAATTCATGATGTGGTAGAACAAAACGCTAGCAGCAGTGCGGATCACATAGGGTCATATTTGAATACCCCTGGAATAGGGGGTCATGTCACTCTTCTAGCTAATCTGACCTGCTGCAGCATTCATTACATATTCCCCTGGAATAGGGTGTCATGTCACTCTGCTAGCTAATCTGGCCTGCTGCAGCATTCATTACATATTCCCCTGGAATAGGGGGTCATATCACTCTGCTAGCTAATCTGGCCTGCTGCAGCATTCATTACATATTCCCCTGGAATAGGGTGTCATGTCACTCTGCTAGCTAATCTGGCCTGCTGCAGCATTCATTACATATTCCCCTGGAATAGGGGGTCATATCACTCTGCTAGCTAATCTGGCCTGCTGCAGCATTCATTACATATTCCCCTGGAATAGGGTGTCATATCACTCTGCTAGCTAATCTGGCCTGCTGCAGCATTCATTACATATTCCCCTGGAATAGGGTGTCATGTCACTCTGCTAGCTAATCTAGCCTGCTGCAGCATTCATTACATATTCCCCTGGAATAGGGTGTCATGTCACTCTGCTAGCTAATCTGGCCTGCTGCAGCATTCATTACATATTCTCCTGGAATAGGGTGTCATGTCACTCTGCTAGCTAATCTGGCCTGCTGCAGCATTCATTACATATTCCCCTGGAATAGGGTGTCATGTCGTTCTGCTAGCTAATCTGGCCTGCTGCAGCATTCATTACATATTCCCCTGGAATAGGGTGTCATGTCATTCTGCTAGCTAATCTGGCCTGCTGCAGCATTCATGACATATTCCCCTGGAATAGGGTGTCATGTCACTCTGCTAGCTAATCTGACCTGCTGCAGCATTCATTACATATTCCCCTGGAATAGGGGGTCATATCACTCTGCTAGCTAATCTGGCCTGCTGCAGCATTCATTACATATTCCCCTGGAATAGGGGGTCATATCACTCTGCTAGCTAATCTGGCCTGCTGCAGCATTCATTACATATTCCCCTGGAATAGGGTGTCATGTCACTCTGCTAGCTAATTTGGCCTGCTGCAGCATTCATTACATATTCCCCTGGAATAGGGGGTCATATCACTCTGCTAGCTAATCTGGCCTGCTGCAGCATTCATTAAATATTCCCCTGGAATAGGGGGTCATATCACTCTTCTAGCTAATCTGACCTGCTGCAGCATTCATTACATATTCCCCTGGAATAGGGGGTCATATCACTCTTCTAGCTAATCTGACCTGCTGCAGCATTCATTACATATTCCCCTGGAATAGGGGGTCATATCACTCTTCTAGCTAATCTGGCCTGCTGCAGCATTCATTAAATATTCCCCTGGAATAGGGGGTCATATCACTCTGCTAGCTAATCTGGCCTGCTGCAGCATTCATTACATATTCCCCTGGAATAGGGGGTCATATCACTCTTCTAGCTAATCTGACTTGCTGCAGCATTCATTAAATATTCCCCTGGAATAGGGGGTCATATCACTCTGCTAGCTAATCTGACTTGCTGCAGCATTCATTACATATTCCCCTGGAATAGGGTGTCATGTCACTCTGCTAGCTAATCTGGCCTGCTGCAGCATTCATTACATATTCCCCTGGAATAGGGGGTCATGTCACTCTGCTAGCTAATCTGGCCTGCTGCAGCATTCATTAAATATTCCCCTGGAATAGGGGGTCATGTCACTCTTCTAGCTAATCTGACTTGCTGCAGCATTCATGACATATTCCCCTGGAATAGGGGGTCATATCACTCTGCTAGCTAATCTGACCTGCTGCAGCATTCATGACATATGAGCTGTTAATTAATATATTATCTCTTCATCTACCAGGGCACCATCAGAGAATACAAAACATCCCAGGATGTAGCCAGTAACTCTATTCTCTTAGTTTCTGTAGTGGTGGTGCTACTACATTTAGCCACAGTAGTAATAATAC
Organism: Oncorhynchus mykiss; assembly: GCF_057628025.1. Classification (NCBI taxonomy): domain Eukaryota; kingdom Metazoa; phylum Chordata; class Actinopteri; order Salmoniformes; family Salmonidae; genus Oncorhynchus; species Oncorhynchus mykiss. Next base: position 50,665,680 of record NC_143048.1, on the reverse strand, counting down.
TGTCTGCATCCCAAATGGCCCATAGGTCCCTGGTCAAAAGTAATGCACTATATAGGGAACAGGGTGCCATAGGTCCCTGGTCAAAAGTAGTGCACTATATAGGGAACAGTGTGCCATAGGTTCCTGGTCAAAAGTAGTGCACTATATAGGGAACAGGGTGCCATAGGTCCCTGGTCAAAAGTAGTGCACTATATAGGGAACAGGGTGCCATAGGTCCCTGGTCAAAAGTAATGCACTATATAGGGAACAGTGTGCCATAGGTTCCTGGTCAAAAGTAGTGCACTATATAGGGAACAGGGTGCCATAGGTTCCTGGTCAAAAGTAGTGCACTATATAGGGAACAGGGTGCCGCTGTGTGCTCCTGGTCCTTGTAACAGGTGACCCGTTCATCAGGTTTTAATGACGCTGTGTGTTCCTGGTCCTTGTAACATGTGACACATTCAGCAGGTTTTAGTGACTCTGTCTGTTCCTGGTACTTGTAACAGGTGACCCGTTCATCAGGTTTTAATGATGCTGTGTGTTCCTGGTCCTTGTAACAGGTGACCCGTTCATCAGGTTTTAATGATGCTGTGTGTTCCTGGTCCTTGTAACAGGTGACCCGTTCAGCAGGTTTTAATGATGCTGTGTGTTCCTGCTCTCTGGTCCTTGTACAGGTGACACGTTCAGCAGCAGTCCAGGCAGCACCCCCTTGGGAAGCATGGAGTCCCTCTCCTCCCACTCCTCTGAGCAGAACAGCTCCTCCAAGACCACTGGCACTTCCTCCCACCACCAGCCCAAAGACAAGGCTTCCCATCCCCCTGGCCTGTGGCTGGGGATGGGGCAGGGGACGAGCCAGTGGCTGGGGATGGGTCAGGGTACCAGCCTGAAGCAGGGGATGGGTCAGGGGACCAGCCTGGGGCAGGAGATGGGTCAGGGGACCAGTATGGGGCAGGAGATGGGTCAGGGCCCAACACTGGGTCTCCGTCGCTCCCCCTCACAGCTCTCTTCCAACGGGCCAGGGAAGGGAAGCGTCCCATCCTGCCTCAGCAGCCCAGAGTCTAGCTCCAGGGAAGACGTGGAGACAGGGAGGACAGACGGGGAGTCGGAGGGAGATGCTCTGAGTCTGTCCTCAACCAGCACCACAGCTACACCCAGGGGGTCCATCGGCCCGAAGAAAGCCCCCCACTCCCAGACGGATCTCCGGCCGGTGCCCGTGACCCAACTGACCCAGCTGAACCGCTCAGCCGCTCCCTCTCTCAGGTCACTGTATATATCTGAAGGTAAGAGTCCAACATATCTCTGCAAATCAAATCTCTGTGGGGCCATACTTGCGAAACATTAGAAAAGTTTACGTTTTAGTTTAAGTTTAAGTATCAGCAAATTAAAATCATTGGCCAAGTTGCACATGATCAAAGACTACATGTTAGCTGTTCTGATTAAATACTGTAACCTGACTCCTTGTAACCTGGCTCCTTGTAACCTGGCTCCTTGTAACCTGATTCCTTGTAACCTGACTCCTTGTAACCTGACCCCTTGTAATCTGACTCCTTTTAACCTGACTACCTGAAACCTGACTCCTTGTAACCTGGCTCATTGTAACCTGACTACCTGAAACCTGACTCCTTGTAACCTGGCTCCTTGTAACCTGACTCCTTATAACCTGACTCCTTGTAACCTGGCTCCTTGTAACCTGACTCCTTGTAACCTGGCTCCCTGAAACCTGACTCCTTGTAACCTGACTCCTTGTAACCTGGATCATTGTAACCTGGCTCCTTGTAACCTGACTCCTTGTAACCTGACTCCTTGTAATCTGGTTCCCTGAAACCTGGCTCCTTGTAACTTGACTCCTTTTAACCTGACTCCTTGTAACCTGACTCCTTTTAACCTGACTCCCTGAAACCTGACCCCTTGTAATCTGACTCCTTTTAACCTGACTACCTGAAACCTGACTCCTTGTAACCTGGCTCCTTGTAACCTGACTACCTGAAACCTGACTCCTTGTAACCTGGCTCCTTGTAACCTGACTCCTTGTAACCTGACTCCTTGTAACCTGGCTCCTTGTAACCTGACTCCTTGTAACCTGGCTCCTTGTAACCTGACTCCTTGTAACCTGACTCCTTTTAACCTGACTCCCTGAATCCTGACTCCTTGTAACCTGGCTCCCTGAAACCTGACTCCTTGTAACCTGACTCCTTGTAACCTGGATCATTGTAACCTGGCTCCTTGTAACCTGACTCCTTGTAATCTGGCTCCCTGAAACCTGGCTCCTTGTAACTTGACTCCTTTTAACCTGACTCCTTGTAACCTGACTCCTTGTAACCTGGCTCATTGTAACCTGACTCCTTGTAACCTGACTTCTTGTAACCTGACTTCTTGTAACCTGACTCCTTGTAACCTGACTCCTTGTAACCTGACTTCTTGTAACCTGACTCCTCCATACTAACCGTGATTATATCTGGTTAAATCTGTATCAGGCATTTAAAATCGGAAACGTTGTTGGACGTGATCCAACACTTGTTCATGGAACTGTCCTTAAAACAAAGCCACGATCTGCTATTCCAAGTTACTAAAACGTGCAAGAAATGTTAATCCAATGAGTCCCACCGTTGCTCTGGTGTTATTTAAGACTTTTTTAACATTGTGTGTTTGAGCTACAGAATTTTGGGTTGTTTCATTGGATTTGTCTATTTCTTCTGCATCCGTTTAATGGGGGCTAAGCTGGAGCGGTGTTTGTGAGACAAGAACAGATCCTGAAGGGCCTCGGGCTGGGTCTTTTTTCTTTACAAAAACGGCTGTATAGCCAGAATGGTTTGAGCTACACACTATTAAAAGCGATCTATGAAAAGCTGAGACTCTCACAAACACGCACGTTTTGCTCTATGACGCACACAAGCTACACAAGAGTCGTTAGAAGGAAAGACGTTCTTCTACTTAGATCATAGGAAATCCCAGGACAAAGTGTCGATAATAAGCTCAAATAGCTGCTTTCACAAGTTCCGAACTCCCCACAGTTGTCACTGACTAGTTGGATATTCATTTCCCACTGAGCAAACCATTTTTGTACTTAAAGCATTCATGTAAATTCATTTTTATCATGTTTTTGCTTTGTCAGTCTTTATTTTTGTTGTTGTTGACGTTTGTCAATAAAACTGATGAATGCAACTGTTCATGTCAAATAGTTTTGTGTTCTACTTGTACAACACTTCATTATGAGGTTAAATATAAGGGCTGGATATGGAGATAAATGAAAGTCAGGTCAATTAAAAGCCAAGTTTTGCTAGGGTCTCAGGACTGGATGAATAGCTCAAAGTTAGCCAGCCTGCCATTTGCGGCAAGTTTGAATCCCAGGTGAGATATAGTTTTTTCGTTATTATAATATAATATATAATTATATTTATTGTGATAGTGTGTTGGAAAGTCAAGTATAGCCAAAACCTTGTAAATTACAAATATATTTAATGAGAAGCTTCTTGGAGTCCCTCTTACAGACCGACACATAGGCTACTACTACACAGAGGTGTGGAGCCGCTGGTGCCGGAGTGACACTCTGCCACTTCTCACAATGGTGCTCCTTATCAGGTATGAGGGTAAGACCCAGATGCAGACCACATCGAATAAACAATAGTTTAATATTCCAACAGGGGCAGACAATAGACAGGTCAAGGCAGGCAGGGGTCAGTAAACCAGAGGTGGGACATTGGTACCGGACGGCAGGCAGGCTCAGGGTCAGGGTAAGGTAGAAACGGGTTGCAAAGGGCTGTGAAACATGGGTTTGACACTGGACACATGAAAGGTACGGGGCAACAGAAGATGAACAGCAGAGGGGCTAATAATCTTGGAGATGGGGAACGGGACAATAAACCGTGGGGAGAGTTTATTGGATTCCACCGGGAGGGGCAGATCCCGGGTGGATAGCCATACCTTCTACCCGAGACGATATCGGGGAGCCGGGGTCCGATGGCGATCCACTTGTTGTCGATACCTGGAGGTGGTCTTGAGGAGGGCCGACCGGACAAACATCTGGGCAGAAGGTATGCCGAACTCTTCTCTTCCTGCTCAGGGAAGAGCGGGGGCTGATACCCCTGGGAACACTCAAACGGTAATAGGCCCATGGCAGAGCACAGAAGAGCGGGGACTGATACCCCTGGGAACACTCAAACGGTAATAGGCCCATGGCAGAGCAGGGAAGAGCGGAGGCTGATACCCCTGGGAACACTCAAACGGTAATAGGCCCATGGCAGAGCACAGAAGAGCGGGGGCTGATACCCCTGGGAACACTCAAACGGTAATAGGCCCGTGGCAGAGCAGGGAAGAGCGGAGGCTGATACCCCTGGGAACACTCAAACGGTAATAGGCCCATGGCAGAGCAGGGAAGAGCGGGGGCTGATACCCCTGGGAACACTCAAACGGTAATAGGCCCGTGGCAGAGCAGGGAAGGATGTTGCGGGCGTATTCCACCCACGCCAGTTGCTGACTCCAGGTGGTGGGGTTGGTGGATACCAGACAGTGCAGGGTGGTCTCAAGGTCCTGGTTGGCTCTCTCCGACTGGTCGTTAGACTGGGGTTGGAAACCGGAGGACAGGCTGGACGACGACCCTATGAGGGTGCTGAACGCCGTCCAGAACCGGGACGAGAACTGAGGGCCGCAGTCAGAGACCATGTCCACGGGCAGTCCATGGATCCAGAAGATGTGCTGCACCATGAGCTGAGCCATCTCCTTGGTAGAGGGTAACTTGGGGAGAGGAAGGAAGTGGGCAGGCTTAGAAAAGCGATCCACCACGACCAGGTTGCCATCATACTGGGGGAGACCCGTGACAAAGTCCAGGGAGATGTGAGACCAGGGGCGATGATGGATGGGCAGAGGTTGAAGGAGACCAGCCGGAGTTGTCGAGGGGTCTTGTTCCGTGCAAAGACTGTGCAAGCAGTGACAAAGGCGGCGACGTCCAGAACCATGGTAGGCCACCAAAGGTGTTGTCGCACGAAGGCGAGCCTGGAGGAATGGGCCTGCTCCAGGACCACAGACCAGACAGCGTCAGGCACGAACATCTGGTTAGCAGAGTTCGGCTTGGACCACTGCGCCTCCCGGACCTGTTTCCTGATACTCCAGCTGAGTGCCATTGCCAGGCACGAGGAGGGAAGGATGGTCTCAGGCTCTGGGGTGGTAACCTTGGGGTTATAGCAGCGAGACAGGGCATCCGGCTTGACGTTCTTTGCCCCCGGCCAGTAGGAGAGGGAAAAGTTCAACCGGGTAAACAGCACGGCCCATCTCTCCTACCTGGAGTTGAGACACTTGGCGGTGTGGAGAATCTCCAGGTTTTTGTGGTTGGTCCACACAATGAACGGATGTTCCGTCCCTTCGAGCCAGTGCCTCCATTCCTCCATTGCCATTGCGAGAAGCTCCCGATTCTCCACATCGTAATTTCTCTCCTTGGCGGTAAGGCGGTAGAAGAAGAAGGCGCAGGGATGCAGCTTAGGTTCCAGGGCAGAACGTTGGGACAGAACAGCCCCCACTCCGAAATCCGAAGTAACGTTCTCCACCACGAACTGACGAGAAGGGTCCAGATGAAACAGGATCGGAGCCGTGGTGAAGCGGGGTTTAAGGTCCTTGGTAGAGTTGAGGACAGACAGGGGAGAAGCCAAGGGTGATGATAACCCCAGATAAAGCAACAATAACAGTTGACGAACCCCAAGAAGCGTTGCAGCTGCACCCTGGATGTAGGCTGTGGCCAATCCACCACCACTTACACTTTTCACCTTGATGCTCCCAGCAGAGATGATGTAGTCCAGAAAGGGAATGATGGAGCGATGGAATTCACACTTTTCCACCTTAATGAACAACTGGTTCTCCAGAAGGTGCTGGAGAACCTGCCGGACATGGAGCATGTGTTCTTGGGGGAAGCGGGAGAAGACGAAGTCATCAATGTAGACCAAGACGAACTGGTTCAGCATGTCACGGAGAACGTCATTCACCAGAGCCTGGAACACGGCAGGGGAGTTGGTGAGTCCAAAGGGCATGACCGGATATTCGTAGTGGCCGCTGGCCGTGTTGAAGGCGGTCTTCCACTCGTCCCCATCTCATATCTGCACCAGGTGGTAGGCGTTACATAGATCCAGCTTGAAGAACACAGTGGCCCCCTGGAGCGGCTCGACGGCCGAGGAGATGAGTGGTAGCAGGTAACGGTTCTTAACAGTGATGTCATTGAGCCCCCGGTAGTCAATGCACGGAATTGTTCCAGCAGCTCCAACTCCCTGTCATGGCGCTCGGCCAACGTTTGGACCCCTCCATCAGCCCACGAAGCAATACCTTGTGCCTACCAATGGAGGCTCCTTTTAAAATATATATCGTTCACCTTTATTTAACCAGCTAGGCAAGTTGAGAACAAGTTCTCATTTACAATTGCGAGCTGGCCAAAATAAGGCAAAGCAGTTCGACACATCCAATAACACATGGAGTAAAACAAACATACAGTCAATAATACAGTAGAAAAATATGTCTATATACAATGTGAGCAAGTGAGGTGAGATAAGTGAGGTAAAAGCAAAAAAAAGGCCATGATGGCAAAGTAAATACAATATAGCAAGTAAAATACTGGAATGGTAGATATGCAGTGGAAGAATGTGCAAAGTAGAGATAGAAATAATGGGGTGCAAAAGAGCAAAATAAATACATAAATACAGTAGGGAAGGGGTAGTTGTTTGGGCTAAATTATAGGTGGGCTATGTACAGGTGCAGTAATCTATGAGCTGCTCTGACAGCTGGTGCTTAAAGCTAGTGAGGGAGATAAGTGTTTCCAGTTTCAGAGATTGTTGTAGTTCGTTCCAGTCATTGGCAGCAGAGAACTGGAAGGAGAGGCGGCCAAAGGAAGAATTGGTTTTGGGGGTGAACAGAGAGATATACCTGCTGGAGCGCATGCTACAGGTGGGTGCTGCTATAGTGACCAGTGAGCTGAGGTAAGGGGGGACTTTACCTAGCAGGGTCTTGTAGATGACCTGGAGCCAGTGGGTTTGGCGACGAGTATGAAGTGAGGGCCAGCCAACGAGAGCATACAGGTCGCAGTGGTGGGTAGTATATGGGGCTTTGGTGACAAAACGGATGGCACTGTGATAGACTGCATCCAATTTATTGAGTAGGGTATTGGAAGCTATTTTGTAAATGACATCGCCGAAGTCGAGGATTGGTAGGATGGTCAGTTTTACAAGGGTATGTTTGGCAGCATGAGTGAAGGATGCTTTGTTGCGAAATAGGAAGCCAATTCTAGATTTAACTTCGGATTGGATATGTTTGATGTGAGTCTGTAAGGAGAGTTTACAGTCTAACCAGACACCTAGGTATTTATAATTGTTTGCATATTCTAAGTCAGAGCCGTCCAGAGTAGTGATGTTGGACAGGCGGGCAGGTGTAGGCAGCGATCGGTTGAAGGGCATGCATTTAGTTTTACTTGTATTTAAGAGCAATTGGAGGCCACGGAAGGAGAGTTGTATGGCATTGAAGCTCGCCTGGAGGGTTGTTAACACAGTGTCCAAAGAAGGGCCAGAAGTATACAGAATGGTGTCGTCTGCGTAGAGGTGGATCAGAGACTCACCAGCAGCAAGAGCGACATCATTGATGTATACAGAGAAGAGAGTCGGTCCAAGAATTGAACCCTGTGGCACTCCCATAGAGACTGCCAGAGGCCCGGACCACAGACCCTCTGATTTGACACACTGAACTCTATCAGAGAAGTAGTTGGTGAACCAGCCGAGGCAATCATTTGAGAAACCAAGGCTATCGAGTCTGCCGATGAGGATGTGGTGATTGACAGAGTCGAAAGCCTTGGTCCATGAATACGTCTGCACGGTATTGTTTCTTATCGATGGCGGTTATGATATAATTTAGGACCTTGAGCGTGGCTGAGTTGCACCCATGACCAGCTCTGAAACCAGATTGCATAGCGGAGAAGGTATGGTGGGATTCGAAATGGTCGGTAATCTGTTTGTTGACTTGGCTTTCGAAGACAGGGTATGATAGATATAGGTCTGTAGCAGTTTGGGTCAAGAGTGCCCCCCCTTTGAAGAGGGGGATGACCGCAGCTGCTTTCCAATCTTTGGGAATCTCAGACGACACGAAAGAGAGGTTGAACAGGCTAGTAATAAGGGTGGCAACAATTTTGGCAGATCATTTTAGAAAGAAAGGGTCCAGATTGTTTAGCCCGGCTGATTTGTTGGAGTCCAGATTTTGCAACTCTTTCAGAACATCGGCTGACTGGATTTGGGAGAAGGAGAAATGGGGAAGGCTTGGGCGAGTTGCTGTGGGGGGTGCAGTGCTGTTGACCGGGGTAGGGGTAGCCAGGTGGAAAGCATGCCCAGCCTTAGAAAAATGCTTATTGAAATTCTCAATTATAGTGGATTTATCGGTGGTGACAGTGTTTCCTAGTCTCAGAGCAGAGGGCAGCTGGGAGGAGGTGTTCTTATTCTCCATGGACTTTACAGTGTCCCAGAACTTTTTTGAGTTTGTGTTGCAGGAAGCAAAAAAAAAATGTTTTGAAAAAGCTAGCTTTGGCATTACTAACTGCCTGTGTCTATTGGTTTCTAGCTTCCCTGAAAAGTTGCATATCACGGGGGCTGTTCGATGCTAATGCAGAACGCCATAGGATGTTTTTGTGTTGGTTAAGGGCAGTCAGGTCTGGAGAGAACCAAGGGCTATATCTGTTCCTGGTTCTAAATCTCTTGAATAGGGCATGCTTATTTAAGATGGTGAGGAAGGCATTTAAAAAAAATAACCTGGCATCCTCAACTGACGGGATGAGATCAATATCCTTCCAGGATACCCCGGCCAGCTCGATTAGAAAGGCCTGCTCTCTGAAGTGTTTCAGGGAGCGTTTGACAGTGATGAGTGGAGGTTGTTTGACCGCTGACCCATTACGGATGCAGGCAATGAGGCAGTGATCGCTGAGATCTTGGTTGAAAACATATATGAGGGTGCCCGTGTTTATGGCTTTAAGGTGGTACCTGGTAGGTTCATTGATCATTTGTGTGAGATTGAGGGCATCAAGCTTAGATTGTAGGATGGCTGGGGTGTTAAGCATGTTCCAGTTTAGGTCGCCTAGCAGCACGAGCTCTGGAGATACAGTAGATGGGAGGTAATCAGTTCACATATGGTGTCCAGAGCACAGCTGGGGCAGAGGGTGGTCTATATCAGGCGGCAACGGTGAGAGACTTGTTTTTAGGGAGGTGGATTTTTAAAAGTAGAAGTTCAAATTGTTTGGGTACAGACCTGGATAGTAGAACAGAATTCTGCAGGCTATCTTTGCAGTAGATTGCAACACCGCCCCCTTTGGCCGTTCTATCTTGTCTGAAAATGTTGTAGTTAGGGATGAAAATTTCAGAATTTTTGGTGGTCTTCCTAAGCCAGGATTCAGACACAGCTAGGACATCCGGGTTGGCAGAGTGTGCTAAAGCAATGAATAAAACAAACTTAGGTGGGTTTGTCATGGCCAGGGTCAGTCATGGCCAGTTCATACTATCAGGAAGGTAAGACCCAGATGCAGACCACGTTGAATAAACAATAGTTGAATATCCCAACAGGGGCAGACGATAGACAGGTCAAGGCAGGGGTCAGGCAGAGGTCAGTACACCAGAGGTGGGGCAACAGTACCGGATGCTAGGCAGGGCCAGGGTAAGGCAGAGGTCAGTACACCAGAGGGGGGCAAAGGTACAGGTCAGCAGGCAGGCTTAGGGTCGAAACCAGGGTGGCGAGAAAAGAGAGACTGGAAAAAGCAGGAGCGAAGACACAAAACGCTGGTTGACTTGAACAAACAAGACGAACTGGCAACAGACAAACAGAGAATACACAGGGGATAATGGGGAAGATGGGCAACACCTGGAGGGGTGTGGAGACACTCACAAAGAAAGGTGAAACAGATTAGGATCAAAGCTGAATCAATGTCTCGCAAGATCAATTTGGACTTATAAATTAAAAATATATACCCATTGATTCTTGAACAATATAACTTGGAAATGCCTCGTGAGCTTAGTTCAACCCCATCAGACCCCAATGTTTATAAACAAAGTAAATGTAAACAAACACTGTATAGCCTCAAAACATGGTTTTAATTATGATATCATGGATGGTCAATCCTTGCATCCATAGCTCAGTCTATGAATTTGAGAGTGATTACATTTCTCCAGCCCCAGCTGATAACCGAACCAGGGGTGGTGAGGTCGCTTTGTTATTGTTTCTACTGCTGATTGCGTCTTTAATGATTCGTATTCTACGTAGGACCAACATGCCTAATAACAGCATAGTTTAACGTTACTGTTAAACCAAAAACCACTTTGTCACATATGTCTTTTTTGAATAGAGCATCGAGGACAGTCAGTGAACTGATTTTTCCTTAACAAAAAAGCCTGAGGCGATGGGGCTCGAACCCATGGCTCAAATGCGCTGTCATTTTTGAGTCAAGCGCTTTAGTGTTTGCAACTAAGAAAGTCAAGGTGGTTAAGGTACATAACAGCTAGCTGACACCAGGACAGTCAAGGTGGTTACGGTACATAACAGCTAGCTGACACCAGGACAGTCAAGGTGGTTACGGTACATAACAGCTAGCTGACACCAGGACAGTCAAGGTGGTTACGGTACATAACAGCTAGCTGACACCAGGACAGTCAAGGTGGTTACGGTACATAACAGCTAGCTGACACCAGGACAGTCAAGGTGGTTACGGTACATAACAGCTAGCTGACACCAGTACATAAGGCTCTTCAACTTTATTTTTGACCTTGTAGACTAAAATTAAATGTTGTATAGACCTCTATATTTTTTCTGTAAAAGCACAATGATTTATGTGAATTGTGAAATGCATAACAAAAACATGGGATTTTGTCATATATGTGAAATGTAACATTAATAAGTAGCCTAAGTCAAGGATGCGATGGTCATGCAATATTGGCTTGAGGCAGACCAAGTAAAGAGGAACACAAGTAAACCTTTAATCTGGAGGTTTAAATACACTGCTCAAAAAAATTAAGGGAACACTTAAACAACACAATGTAACTCCAAGTCAATCACACTTCTGTGAAATCAAACTGACCACTTAGGAAGCAACACTGGTTGACAATAAATTTCACATGCTGTTGTGCAAATGGAATAGACAACAGGTGGAAATTATAGGCAATTAGCAAGACACCCCCAATAAAGGAGTGGTTCTGCAGGTGGTGACCACAGACCACTTCTCAGTTCCTATGCTTCCTGGCTGATGTTTTGGTCACTTTTGAATGCTGGCGGTGCTTTCACTCTAGTTTAGCATGAGACGGAGTCTACAACCCACACAAGTGGCTCAGGTAGTGCAGGTTCACACTGAGCACATGTGACAGACGTGACAGTCTGGAGACGCCGTGGAGAACGTTCTGCTGCCTGCAACATCCTCCAGCATGACCGGTTTGGCGGAGGGTCAGTTATGGTGTGGGGTGGCATTTCTTTGGGGGGGCCGCACAGCCCTCCATGTGCTCGCCAGAGGTAGCCTGACTGCCATTAGGTACCGAGATGAGATCCTCAGACCCCTTGTGAGACCATATGCTGGTGCGGTTGGCCGTGGGTTCCTCCTAATGCAAGACAATGCTAGACCTCATGTGGCTGGAGTGTGTCAGCAGTTCCTGCAAGAGGAAGGCATTGCTGCTATGGACTGGCCCGCCCGTTCCCCAGACCTGAATCCAATTGAGCACATCTGGGACATCATGTCTCGCTCCATCCACCAACGCCACGTTGCACCACAGACTGTCCAGGAGTTGGCGGATACTTTAGTCCAGGTCTGGGAGGAGATCCCTCAGGAGACCATCCGCCACCTCATCAGGAGCATGCCCAGGCGTTGTAGGGAGGTCATACAGGCACGTGGACGCCACACACACTACTGAGCCTCATTTTGACTTGTTTTAAGGACATTACATCAAAGTTGGATCAGCCTGTAGTGTGGTTTTCCACTTAAATTTTGAGTGTGACTCCAAATCCAGACCTCCATGGGTTGATCAATTTGATTTCCATTGATCATTTTTGTGTGATTTTGTTGTCAGCACATTCAACTATGTAAAGAAAAAAGTATTTAATAAGAATATTTCATTCATTCAGATCTAGGATGTGTTTTTTTTAGTGTTCCCTTTATTTTATTGAGCAGTGTATATTCCTCTGGTGACCTATTTTAACCAATGTCATTGGTTTGTGGATAAAAAAAAGTTTAAGATCTTTGATGCAGAATTTGTTACAGGAAATAATCAGTGCCACCCTGGTGAGGTTAGCATAGGGCTAAATGTGCCAGGTTATGTCATGGAAACAGCTAACATGTAGCCTTTGATCATGTGCAACTATATGTCAACGACTTTAATCGGCTGATGTTGAATCTTTTTTTTAGAATGTTCTCGAGTGTGGCCCCTCTATGACTCTTTGAAGCAGGACATATCTCTGTAGAAATTATATATTCCTCCGTTGAGATACAGAGGTTTTGACTTCTTTCACAGTTTTGTTTTCCATTATTCCTTCAAGTGTTTTGCCTGCAGTAATATCATCAAATCTTCAAGCCTCACATGCTATTACCATTAGCAATAGTACTATTTAAAAAACGCCTTTATAGCATTCCATTCTCTTCACCTTCCTTTGACTCATGAGGATTCATGCTTGCAGTCACTAAGATTCGTTTTTCTGTCCTCTTAAAAAACTTTTACAAAAATGAAATTCCAAAGCAAAGGAAAACTATTCATATTCTCTTCACAACAGAGACAGAGGTCCTACGTTATTACTGTACTCATCGTGTTCCCATTGAATACTCATCGTGATCAATATGATAAACCTTTCTTTGACAGTCTAGTGCTTGGCTGTGTCCCAAATGGCACCCTACTAGGGCAGTTAAAACCTTGGACCTATAGTAGTGTAGTAGACAGGACCTATAGTAATGTAGTAGACAGGGCCTATAGTAGTGTAGTAGACAGGACCTATAGTAGTGTAGTAGACAGGGCCTATAGTAGTGTAGTAGACAGGACCTGTAGTAGTGTAGTAGACAGGACCTATAGTAATGTAGTAGACAGGGCCTATAGTAGTGTAGTAGACAGGACCTATAGTAATGTAGTAGACAGGGCCTATAGTGGTGTAGTAGACAGGACCTATAGTAGTGTAGTAGACAGGGCCTATAGTAGTGTAGTAGACAGGACCTGTAGTAGTGTAGTAGACAGGACCTGTAGTAGTGTAGTAGACAGGACCTATAGTGGTGTAGTAGACAGGACCTATAGTAGTGTAGTAGACAGGACCTGTAGTAGTGTAGTAGACAGGACCTATAGTAGTGTAGTAGACAGGACCTATAGTAGTGTAGTAGACAGGGCCTATAGTAGTGTAGTAGACAGGACCTGTAGTAGTGTAGTAGACAGGGCCTATAGTAGTGTAGTAGACAGGACCTATAGTGGTGTAGTAGACAGGGCCTATAATAGTGTAGTAGACAGGACCTATAGTGGTGTAGTAGACAGGGCCTATAATAGTGTAGTATTGCACCATAGGGAATTGGGATCCATTTTGGACTCACTGAGGTGCTTATCTCTTCCCCAAGGCCGTAGGAGTCTGGCAGGTTCAGTCCAGAGTCTGTCTGCCGTGACGCTGGACCAGAAAGACCAACAGAAGGATCGGAAGGAGAGTGTAGAGTCTACAGACCCCCCAGACCGCCCTCCTAAACTAGTCACCCGTCGGAGATTGGACAGACCGGACAAGATGGAGTCCTCCAGCAACGGATACCAGAGACCAGGATCAGTGTAATGGACATGACGCTACTACAATACACACACACACACACACACACACACAAAATAAACAGCCCTTAAAACACACAGTTTTTCTCTGCGAGACAGATCTTACTGTGAACCTTCCTCCTGCTGTGTGTGTGTGTGTGTGTGTGTGTGCCTGCGTGCGTGCGTGCGTGCTGTGAGATTTATGTGTTTTTCCTATCAGTTGGAGAGTCAGTCTGGTTTTATTCCACTCTGCCTGCTGCTGGGTTGATGTGACCCAGCTCTCTCTCCATCCTTCTCTCTCCACTCTCCCCCTCTCTTTCTTCTGCCTCTTTCTCTCTCTCTCACAGGGAAGGACACATGGGGAGGGACACAGGGAGGGGCATGGGGTGGGACATAGGGAGGGACACAGGGAGGGACACAGGGAGGGACATGGGGAGGGGCATGGGGAGGGACACAGGGAAGGAAACATGGGGAGGGACACAGGGAGGGATACTGGAAGGATACGGGGAGGGACATGGGAGGATACGGGGAGGGACATGGGAGGGACACAGGGAGGGATACTGGAAGGATACGGGGAGGGACATGGGAGAGACACAGGGAAGGATACTGGAAGGATACGGGGAGGGACATGGGAGGGACACAGGGAGGGATACTGGAAGGATACGGGGAGGGACATGGGAGGGACACAGGGAAGGACATGGGAGGGACTCGGGGAGGGACACAGGGAGGGTCACGGGGAGGGACACAGGGAGGGACATGTGGAGGGACATGGGAGAGACACGGGGAGGGACATGGGAGAGACACGGGGAGGGACATGTGGAGGGACATGGGAAAGAAACGGGGAGGGACATGGGAGAAAAACAAGGAAGGGAAATAGGAGGGACACAGGGAGGGACACAGGGAAGGACATGGGAGGGACTTGGGGAGGGACACGGGGAGGGTCACGGGGAGGGACACGGGGAGGGACATGTGGAGGGACATGGGAGAGACACAGGGAAGGACATGGGAGGGACACAGGAAGGGACACAGGGAGGGTCACGGGGAGGGACACAGGGAAGTGTTCAGCAGTCTGATGGCTTGTACATTGAAACTGTGTCTGAGCCTGTTGATATCAAACCTCATGCTCCGATACCATCTGCCCCATGGTAAGGGAGAGAACAGCTCGTGGCTGAGGTGGTTGGCATCCCTGATGATGCTGTGGGCCTTCCTCAGGCACCTCCTAAGGGCCTCCTCTCGAGTGTCTTCAGTTGTCCTGTAGGGTAAAGCCTCCTCTCCTGTGTCTACAGTTGTCCTGTAGGGTAAAGCCTCCTCTCCTGTGTCTACAGTTGTCCTGTAGGGTAAAGCCTCCTCTCCTGTGTCTACAGTTGTCCTGTAGGGTAAAGCCTCCTCTCCTGTGTCTACAGTTGTCCAGTAGGGTATTGCCTCCTCTCCTGTGTCTACAGTTGTCCTGTAGGGTAAAGCCTCCTCTCCTGTGTCTACAGTTGTCCTGTAGGGTATTGCCTCCTCTCCTGTGTCTACAGTTGTCCTGTAGGGTAAAGCCTCCTCTCCTGTGTCTACAGTTGTCCTGTAGGGTAAAGCCTCCTCTCCTGTGTCTACAGTTGTCCTGTAGGGTAAAGCCTCCTCTCATGTGTCTACAGTTGTCCTGTAGGGTAAAGCCTCCTCTCCTGTGTCTACAGTTGTCCTGTAGGGTAAAGCCTCCTCTCCTGTGTCTACAGTTGTCCTGTAGGGTAAAGCCTCCTCTCCTGTGTCTACAGTTGTCCTGTAGGGTATTGCCTCCTCTCCTGTGTCTACAGTTGTCCTGTAGGGTAAAGCCTCCTCTCCTGTGTCTACAGTTGTCCTGTAGGGTAAAGCCTCCTCTCCTGTGTCTACAGTTGTCCTGTAGGGTATTGCCTCCTCTCCTGTATCTACAGTTGTCCAGTAGGGTAAAGCCTCCTCTCCTGTGTCTACAGTTGTCCTGTAGGGTAAAGCCTCCTCTCCTGTGTCTTCAGTTGTCCTGTAGGGTATTGCCTCCTCTCCTGTGTCTACAGTTGTCCTGTAGGGTAAAGCCTCCTCTCCTGTGTCTACAGTTGTCCTGTAGGGTAAAGCCTCCTCTCCTGTGTCTACAGTTGTCCTGTAGGGTAAAGCCTCCTCTCCTGTGTCTTCAGTTGTCCTGTAGGGTAAAGCCTCCTCTCCTGTGTCTACAGTTGTCCTGTAGGGTAAAGCCTCCTCTCCTGTGTCTACAGTTGTCCTGTAGGGTATTGCCTCCTCTCCTGTGTCTACAGTTGTCCTGTAGGGTAAAGCCTCCTCTCCTGTGTCTACAGTTGTCCTGTAGGGTAAAGCCTCCTCTCCTGTGTCTACAGTTGTCCTGTAGGGTAAAGCCTCCTCTCCTGTGTCTACAGTTGTCCTGTAGGGTAAAGCCTCCTCTCCTGTGTCTTCAGTTGTCCTGTAGGGTAAAGCCTCCTCTCCTGTGTCTACAGTTGTCCTGTAGGGTAAAGCCTCCTCTCCTGTGTCTACAGTTGTCCTGTAGGGTATTGCCTCCTCTCCTGTGTCTACAGTTGTCCTGTAGGGTAAAGCCTCCTCTCCTGTGTCTACAGTTGTCCTGTAGGGTAAATCCTCCTCTCCTGTGTCTTCAGTTGTCCTGTAGGGTAAAGCCTCCTCTCCTGTGTCTACAGTTGTCCTGTAGGGTAAAGCCTCCTCTCCTGTGTCTACAGTTGTCCTGTAGGGTAAAGCCTCCTCTCCTGTGTCTACAGTTGTCCTGTAGGGTAAAGCCTCCTCTCCTGTGTCTACAGTTGTCCTGTAGGGTAAATCCTCCTCTCCTGTGTCTTCAGTTGTCCTGTAGGGTAAAGCCTCCTCTCCTGTGTCTACAGTTGTCCTGTAGGGTAAAGCCTCCTCTCCTGTGTCTACAGTTGTCCTGTAGGGTAAAGCCTACTCTCCTGTGTCTTCAGTTGTCCTGTAGGGTAAAGCCTCCTCTTCTTTGTCGTCAGTGGGTCGAGAACTGGTTCTACACCTTGGAGGGGAAGGCAGAGGAGGGGGAAGGAATTGGAGGGGAGGGGGAGGCTGGCCTCTTGCCTGCCTGGTAACGAAGGGAAGGAAGCCTCCCCTATTGTGTGTCTTATTGTGTAGCTGAAGCCGTTTCGCTGACTTCACACTTAACAATAAGACATGCTGTGACTTCACACTCAAAAATGAGGAACACTGGTCGCTCTGAATGAAAGTGCACTTACCCCTGTGTGCAGGGTCAAAATGACTCAAGACAACCTTTTGAACATAAAATAATTCACACCCTTGCATGTAATTAGCATGCGATTTCAGGCCATTGGTATATAGATTTGAGAGATAATAGGCAAATGGGACTGAATTGTTCCTGTCTGTATTTCAGGGTTGCTGCAAGAGCCATGCTGTTCGAAAACTGCCCTTCAGTGTCGCAGACCACACCTGTTGGAAGGTAGAATGTCAGAATATGTCTTTAATCCCAAATGTCTGACCTACTCTATATGCAGCCTGCTCTCTCCTCCATTTGGTGGTGTAACCTACCTTTAAAACATGTTAAACTTCTGATTCCTCATTCTTCAATCTGTTCATTGTGTTATTCACCTGTAATTCACCTGTTATTTACCTGTTATTTACCTGTTATTCACCTGTTATTCACCTGTAATTCACCTGTAATTGACCTGTTATTCACCTGTAATTCACCTGTTATTCACCTGTTATTCACCTGTTATTTACCTGTTATTCACCTGTAATTCACCTGTTATTCACCTGTTATTTACCTGTTATTCACCTGTAATTCACCTGTAATTCACCTGTTATTCACCTGTTATTTACCTGTTATTTACCTGTTATTCACCTGTAATTCACCTGTAATTCACCTGTTATTCACCTGTTATTCACCTGTTATTCACCTGTAATTCACCTGTTATTCACCTGTTATTCACCTGTTATTTACCTGTTATTCACCTGTTATTCACCTGTTATTCACCTGTAATTCACCTGTAATTCACCTGTTATTCACCTGTTATTCACCTGTTATTTACCTGTTATTTACCTGTTATTCACCCGTTATTTACCTGTTATTCACCCGTTATTCACCCGTTATTCACCTGTTATTTACCTGTTATTTACCTGTAATTCACCTGTTATTCACCTGTTATTCACCTATTATTCACCTGTTATTTACCTGTAATTCACCTGTTATTCACCTGTTATTCACCTATTATTCACCTGTTAGTCACCTGTTAGTCACCTGTTATTTACCTGTTAGTCACCTGTTAGTCACCTGTTATTTACCTGTTATTCACCTGTTAGTCACCTGTTATTCACCTGTTAGTCACCTGTTATTCACCTGTTATTTACATGTTTTTTTACCTGTTATTCACCTGTTATTTACCTGTTATTCACCTGTTGTTTACCTGTTATTTACCTGTTATTCACATGTTATTCACCTGTTATTCACCTGTTATTCACCTGTTAGTCACCTGTTATTCACCTGTTAGTCACCTGTTATTTACATGTTATTTACCTTTTATTTACCTGTTATTCACCTGTTATTCACCTTTTATTTACCTGTTAGTCACCTGTTATTCACCTGTTAGTCACCTTTTATTTACCTCTTAGTCACCTGTTAGTCACCTGTTATTCACATGTTATTCACCTGTTATTCACCTGTTATTCACCTGTTATTCACCTTTTATGTACCTGTTATTCACATGTTATTCACCTTTTATGTACCTGTTATTCACATGTTATTCACCTGTTATTTACCTGTTATTCACCTGTTATTCACCTGTTATTCTCCTGTCATTCACCCGTTGGTCACCTCTTATTCACCTGTTATTCACCTGTTATTCACCTTTTATGTACCTGTTATTCACATGTTATTCACCTGTTATTTACCTGTTATTTACCTGTTATTCACCTGTTATTCACCTGTTATTCTCCTGTCATTCACCCGTTGGTCACCTCTTATTCACCTGTTATTCTCCTGTCATCCACCCGTTGGTCAACTCTTATTCACCTGTTAGTCACCTGTTATTCACCTGTTATTCTCCTGTCATTCACCCGTTGGTCAACTCTTATTCACCTGTTAGTCACCTGTTATTCACCTGTTGGTCACCTGTTATTCACCTGTTAGTCACCCGTTATTCACCTGTTATTCACCTGTTATTCATCTGTTATTCACCTGTTGGTCACCTGTTATTCACCTGTTATTCTCCTGTCATTCACCTGTTATTCACCTGTTATTCTCCTGTCATTCACCCGTTGGTCACCTCTTATTCACCTGTTAGTCACCTGTTATTCACCTGTTGGTCACCTGTTGGTCACCTGTTGGTCACCTGTTGGTCACCTGTTGGTCACCTGTTAGTCACGTGTTGGTCACCTGTTAGTCGACTGTTAGTCACGTGTCGTTGTATGTATCCGGTGTGTTTCATTTATCATGTGTTGTTGCAGAGATATTTAACTGTGTCATGTGTCAGTCTTTATCCCTCTTTATAGAGATGTATCTGTCTGTCTTTATCCCTCTGTCCATCTTTATAGAGATGTATCTGTCTGTCTTTATCCCTCTGTCCATCTTTATAGAGATGTATCTGTCTGTCTTTATCCATCTTTATAGAGATGTATCTGTCAGTCTTTATCCCTCTGTCCATCTTTATAGAGATGTATCTGTCTGTCTTTATCCCTCTGTCCATCTTTATAGAGATGTATCTGTCTGTCTTTATCCCTCTGTCCATCTTTATAGAGATGTATCTGTCTGTCTTTATCCCTCTGTCCATCTTTATAGAGATGTATCTGTCTGTCTCTCTGTCCATCTTTATAGAGATGTATCTGTCTGTCTTTATCCCTCTGTCCATCTTTATAGAGATGTATCTGTCTGTCTCTCTGTCCATCTTTATAGAGATGTATCTGTCTGTCTTTATCCCTCTGTCCATCTTTATAGAGATGTATCTGTCTGTCTTTATCCATCTTTATAGAGATGTATCTGTCTGTCTTTATCCCTCTGTCCATCTTTATAGAGATGTATCTGTCTGTCTTTATCCCTCTGTCCATCTTTATAGAGCTGTATCTGTCAGTCTTTATCCCTCTGTCCATCTTTATAGAGATGTATCTGTCTGTCTTTATCCCTCTGTCCATCTTTATAGAGATGTATCTGTCTGTCTTTATCCCTCTGTCCATCTTTATAGAGATGTATCTGTCTGTTTTTATCCCTCTGTCCATCTTCATAGAGATGTATCTGTCTGTCTCTCTGTCCATCTTTATAGAGATGTATCTGTCTGTCTTTATCCCTCTGTCCATCTTTATAGAGATGTATCTGTCTGTCTTTATCCCTCTTTATAGAGATGTGTCTGTCTGTCTTTATCCATCTTTATAGAGATGTGTCTGTCTGTCTTTATCCCTCTTTATAGAGATGTATCTGTCTGTCTTTATCCATCTTTATAGAGATGTATCTGTCTGTCTTTATCCCTCTGTCCATCTTTATAGAGATGTATCTGTCTGTCTTTATCCCTCTGTCCATCTTTATAGAGATGTATCTGTCTGTCTTTATCCATCTTTATAGAGATGTATCTGTCTGTCTTTATCCCTCTGTCCCTCTTTATAGAGATGTATCTGTCTGTCTTTATCCCTCTGTCCATCTTTATAGAGATGTATCTGTCTGTCTTTATCCCTCTTTATAGAGATGTATCTGTCTGTCTTTATCCCTCTTTATAGAGATGTATCTGTCTGTCTTTATCCCTCTGTCCATCTTTATAGAGATGTATCTGTCTGTCTTTATCCCTCTTTATAGAGATGTGTCTGTCTGTCTTTATCCCTCTTTATAGAGTTGTATCTGTCTGTCTTTATCCCTCTTTATAGAGATGTATCTGTCTGTCTTTATCCCTCTGTCCATCTTTATAGAGATGTATCTGTCTGTCTTTATCCCTCTTTATAGAGTTGTATCTGTCTGTCTTTATCCCTCTTTATAGAGATGTATCTGTCTGTCTTTATCCCTCTTTATAGAGATGTATCTGTCTGTCTTTATCCCTCTTTATAGAGTTGTATCTGTCTGTCTTTATCCCTCTTTATAGAGATGTATCTGTCTGTCTTTATCCCTCTTTATAGAGATGTATCTGTCTGTCTTTATCCCTCTTTATAGAGATGTATCTGTCTGTCTTTATCCATCTTTATAGAGATGTGTCTGTCTGTCTTTATCCCTCTTTATAGAGATGTATCTGTCTGTCTTTATCCCTCTTTATAGAGATGTATCTGTCTGTCTTTATCCATCTTTATAGAGATGTATCTGTCTGTCTTTATCCCTCTGTCCATCTTTATAGAGATGTATCTGTCTGTCTTTATCCCTCTGTCCATCTTTATAGAGATGTATCTGTCTGTCTTTATCCCTCTTTATAGAGATGTATCTGTCTGTCTTTATCCCTCTTTATAGAGATGTATCTGTCTGTCTTTATCCCTCTTTATAGAGATGTATCTGTCTGTCTTTATCCCTCTTTATAGAGATGTATCTGTCTGTCTTTATCCCTCTTTATAGAGATGTATCTGTCTGTCTTTATCCATCTTTATAGAGATGTATCTGTCTGTCTTTATCCCTCTGTCCATCTTTATAGAGATGTATCTGTCTGTCTTTATCCCTCTGTCCATCTTTATAGAGATGTATCTGTCTGTCTTTATCCCTCTTTATAGAGATGTATCTGTCTGTCTTTATCCCTCTTTATAGAGATGTATCTGTCTGTCTTTATCCCTCTTTATAGAGATGTATCTGTCTGTCTTTATCCCTCTTTATAGAGATGTATCTGTCTGTCTTTATCTCTCTGTACATCTTTATAGAGATGTATCTGTCTGTCTTTATCCCTCTGTCCATCTTTATAGAGATGTATCTGTCTGTCTTTATCCCTCTTTATAGAGATGTATCTGTCTGTCTTTATCCCTCTTTATAGAGATGTGTCTGTCTGTCTTTATCCCTCTTTATAGAGATGTATCTGTCTGTCTTTATCCCTCTTCATAGAGATGTGTCTGTCTGTCTTTATCCCTCTTTATAGAGATGTATCTGTCTGTCTTTATCCCTCTTTATAGAGATGTGTCTGTCTGTCTTTATCCCTCTTTATAGAGATGTATCTGTCTGTCTTTATCCCTCTTTATAGAGATGTGTCTGTCTGTCTTTATCCCTCTTTATAGAGATGTATCTGTCTGTCTTTATCCCTCTTTATAGAGATGTATCTGTCTGTCTTTATCCCTCTGTCCATCTTTATAGAGATGTATCTGTCTGTCTTTATCCCTCTTTATAGAGATGTATCTGTCTGTCTTTATCCCTCTTTATAGAGATGTATCTGTCTGTCTTTATCCCTCTTTATAGAGATGTGTCTGTCTGTCTTTATCCCTCTTTATAGAGATGTATCTGTCTGTCTCTCTGTCCATCTTTATAGAGATGTATCTGTCTGTCTTTATCCATCTTTATAGAGATGTATCTGTCTGTCTTTATCCATCTTTATAGAGATGTATCTGTCTGTCTTCATCCCTCTGTCCATCTTTATAGAGATGTATCTGTCTGTCTTTATCCATCTTTATAGAGATGTATCTGTCTGTCTTTATCCATCTTTATAGAGATGTATCTGTCTGTCTTTATCCATCTTTATAGAGATGTATCTGTCTGTCTTCATCCCTCTGTCCATCTTTATAGAGTTGTATCTGTCTGTCTTTATCCCTCTTTATAGAGATGTATCTGTCTGTCTTTATCCCTCTTTATAGAGATGTATCTGTCTGTCTTTATCCCTCTTTATAGAGTTGTATCTGTCTGTCTTTATCCCTCTTTATAGAGATGTATCTGTCTGTCTTTATCCCTCTTTATAGAGATGTATCTGTCTGTCTTTATCCCTCTTTATAGAGATGTATCTGTCTGTCTTTATCCATCTTTATAGAGATGTGTCTGTCTGTCTTTATCCCTCTTTATAGAGATGTATCTGTCTGTCTTTATCCCTCTTTATAGAGATGTATCTGTCTGTCTTTATCCCTCTTTATAGAGTTGTATCTGTCTGTCTTTATCCCTCTTTATAGAGATGTATCTGTCTGTCTTTATCCCTCTTTATAGAGATGTATCTGTCTGTCTTTATCCCTCTTTATAGAGATGTATCTGTCTGTCTTTATCCATCTTTATAGAGATGTGTCTGTCTGTCTTTATCCCTCTTTATAGAGATGTATCTGTCTGTCTTTATCCCTCTTTATAGAGATGTATCTGTCTGTCTTTATCCATCTTTATAGAGATGTATCTGTCTGTCTTTATCCCTCTGTCCATCTTTATAGAGATGTATCTGTCTGTCTTTATCCCTCTGTCCATCTTTATAGAGATGTATCTGTCTGTCTTTATCCCTCTTTATAGAGATGTATCTGTCTGTCTTTATCCCTCTTTATAGAGATGTATCTGTCTGTCTTTATCCCTCTTTATAGAGATGTATCTGTCTGTCTTTATCCCTCTTTATAGAGATGTATCTGTCTGTCTTTATCCCTCTTTATAGAGATGTATCTGTCTGTCTTTATCCATCTTTATAGAGATGTATCTGTCTGTCTTTATCCCTCTGTCCATCTTTATAGAGATGTATCTGTCTGTCTTTATCCCTCTGTCCATCTTTATAGAGATGTATCTGTCTGTCTTTATCCCTCTTTATAGAGATGTATCTGTCTGTCTTTATCCCTCTTTATAGAGATGTATCTGTCTGTCTTTATCCCTCTTTATAGAGATGTGTATGTCTGTCTTTATCCATCTTTATAGAGATGTGTCTGTCTGTCTTTATCCCTCTTTATAGAGATGTATCTGTCTGTCTTTATCCATCTTTATAGAGATGTATCTGTCTGTCTTTATCCCTCTGTCCATCTTTATAGAGATGTATCTGTCTGTCTTTATCCCTCTGTCCATCTTTATAGAGATGTATCTGTCTGTCTTTATCCATCTTTATAGAGATGTATCTGTCTGTCTTTATCCCTCTGTCCCTCTTTATAGAGATGTATCTGTCTGTCTTTATCCCTCTGCCCATCTTTATAGAGATGTATCTGTCTGTCTTTATCCCTCTTTATAGAGATGTATCTGTCTGTCTTTATCCCTCTGTCCATCTTTATAGAGATGTATCTGTCTGTCTTTATCCCTCTTTATAGAGATGTATCTGTCTGTCTTTATCCCTCTTTATAGAGATGTATCTGTCTGTCTTTATCCCTCTGTCCATCTTTATAGAGATGTATCTGTCTGTCTTTATCCCTCTTTATAGAGATGTGTCTGTCTGTCTTTATCCCTCTTTATAGAGTTGTATCTGTCTGTCTTTATCCCTCTTTATAGAGATGTATCTGTCTGTCTTTATCCCTCTGTCCATCTTTATAGAGATGTATCTGTCTGTCTTTATCCCTCTTTATAGAGTTGTATCTGTCTGTCTTTATCCCTCTTTATAGAGATGTATCTGTCTGTCTTTATCCCTCTTTATAGAGATGTATCTGTCTGTCTTTATCCCTCTTTATAGAGTTGTATCTGTCTGTCTTTATCCCTCTTTATAGAGATGTATCTGTCTGTCTTTATCCCTCTTTATAGAGATGTATCTGTCTGTCTTTATCCCTCTTTATAGAGATGTATCTGTCTGTCTTTATCCATCTTTATAGAGATGTGTCTGTCTGTCTTTATCCCTCTTTATAGAGATGTATCTGTCTGTCTTTATCCCTCTTTATAGAGATGTATCTGTCTGTCTTTATCCCTCTTTATAGAGTTGTATCTGTCTGTCTTTATCCCTCTTTATAGAGATGTATCTGTCTGTCTTTATCCCTCTTTATAGAGATGTATCTGTCTGTCTTTATCCCTCTTTATAGAGATGTATCTGTCTGTCTTTATCCATCTTTATAGAGATGTGTCTGTCTGTCTTTATCCCTCTTTATAGAGATGTATCTGTCTGTCTTTATCCATCTTTATAGAGATGTATCTGTCTGTCTTTATCCCTCTGTCCATCTTTATAGAGATGTATCTGTCTGTCTTTATCCCTCTGTCCATCTTTATAGAGATGTATCTGTCTGTCTTTATCCCTCTTTATAGAGATGTATCTGTCTGTCTTTATCCCTCTTTATAGAGATGTATCTGTCTGTCTTTATCCCTCTTTATAGAGATGTATCTGTCTGTCTTTATCCCTCTTTATAGAGATGTATCTGTCTGTCTTTATCCCTCTTTATAGAGATGTATCTGTCTGTCTTTATCCATCTTTATAGAGATGTATCTGTCTGTCTTTATCCCTCTGTCCATCTTTATAGAGATGTATCTGTCTGTCTTTATCCCTCTGTCCATCTTTATAGAGATGTATCTGTCTGTCTTTATCCCTCTTTATAGAGATGTATCTGTCTGTCTTTATCCCTCTTTATAGAGATGTATCTGTCTGTCTTTATCCCTCTTTATAGAGATGTATCTGTCTGTCTTTATCCCTCTTTATAGAGATGTATCTGTCTGTCTTTATCTCTCTGTACATCTTTATAGAGATGTATCTGTCTGTCTTTATCCCTCTGTCCATCTTTATAGAGATGTATCTGTCTGTCTTTATCCCTCTTTATAGAGATGTATCTGTCTGTCTTTATCCCTCTTTATAGAGATGTGTCTGTCTGTCTTTATCCCTCTTTATAGAGATGTATCTGTCTGTCTTTATCCCTCTTCATAGAGATGTGTCTGTCTGTCTTTATCCCTCTTTATAGAGATGTATCTGTCTGTCTTTATCCCTCTTTATAGAGATGTGTCTGTCTGTCTTTATCCCTCTTTATAGAGATGTATCTGTCTGTCTTTATCCCTCTTTATAGAGATGTATCTGTCTGTCTTTATCCCTCTGTCCATCTTTATAGAGATGTATCTGTCTGTCTTTATCCCTCTTTATAGAGATGTATCTGTCTGTCTTTATCCCTCTTTATAGAGATGTATCTGTCTGTCTTTATCCCTCTTTATAGAGATGTGTCTGTCTGTCTTTATCCCTCTTTATAGAGATGTATCTGTCTGTCTCTCTGTCCATCTTTATAGAGATGTATCTGTCTGTCTTTATCCATCTTTATAGAGATGTATCTGTCTGTCTTTATCCATCTTTATAGAGATGTATCTGTCTGTCTTCATCCCTCTGTCCATCTTTATAGAGATGTATCTGTCTGTCTTTATCCATCTTTATAGAGATGTATCTGTCTGTCTTTATCCATCTTTATAGAGATGTATCTGTCTGTCTTCATCCCTCTGTCCATCTTTATAGAGATGTATCTGTCTGTCTTTATCCATCTTTATAGAGATGTATCTGTCTGTCTTTATCCATCTTTATAGAGATGTATCTGTCTGTCTTTATCCATCTTTATAGAGATGTATCTGTCTGTCTTCATCCCTCTGTCCATCTTTATAGAGATGTATCTGTCTGTCTTTATCCCTCTGTCCATCTTTATAGAGATGTATCTGTCTGTCTTTATCCATCTTTATAGAGATGTATCTGTCTGTCTTTATCCCTCTTTATAGATATGTATCTGTCTGTCTTTATCCCTCTTTATAGAGATGTATCTGTCTGTCTTTATCCCTCTTTATAGAGATGTGTCTGTCTGTCTTTATCCCTCTTTATAGATATGTATCTGTCTGTCTTTATCCCTCTTTATAGAGATGTATCTGTCTGTCTTTATCCCTCTTTATAGAGATGTGTCTGTCTGTCTTTATCCCTCTTTATAGAGATGTGTCTGTCTGTCTTTATCCATCTTTATAGAGATGTATCTGTCTGTCTCTCTGTCCATCCATATCCATAGAGTCACCAATGCCATAGACGTACAGTATGTCTGTTGACTTTGTAATGTCTCCTGTGTTGGTTCCAGAGACGCCAAGGCCATGTACTCCTGTGAGGCAGAACACAGCCATGAGCTCAGCTTCCCACAGGGGGCTCTCTTCTCAAACGGTGAGACACTTACTCAGTTAACAGACACACACACACACACACAGACACACACACACACACACACACAGACAGCTAATGCGGTGTGTCTACTGTTAAACAGAATGGGTCCATCTGTTCCTGTATACGGCAGATATTCCTGAGCTATGTATTTTGCCCAGATCTGGTCTATAGAAGGAACCATCTGTAGGTTGTCCTGCATACAGACAGGGGCCACCCCAACTTGGTAGGCCTCAGTAATGACTTGGCAGTTTCCCAGCGTTGTGTGTACAGACAGTGGAAGCATAGCGACCTTGCTTTTAGCTTGACGCTATCCTCTCTCTAAACACCCAGATAGCCTAGCCTCAGAGGGATGTTATTACCTATCCTCTCTCTAAACACCCAGATAGCCAGCCTAGCCTCAGATGGATGTTATTACCTATCCTCTCTCTAAACACCCAGATAGCCTAGTCTCAGAGGGATGTTATTACCTATCCTCTCTCTAAACACCCAGATAGCCAGCCTAGCCTCAGATGGATGTTATTACCTATCCTCTCTCTAAACACCCAGATAGCCTAGCCTCAGAGGGATGTTATTACCTATCCTCTCTCTAAACACCCAGATAGCCAGCCTCAGAGAGATGTTACTACCTATCCTCTCTCTAAACACCCAGATAGCCTAGCCTCAGAGGGATGTTATTACCTATCCTCTCTCTAAACACCCAGATAGCCTAGCCTCAGAGGGATGTTATTACCTATCCTCTCTCTAAACACCCAGATAGCCTAGCCTCAGAGATACGTTATTACCTATCCTCTCTCTAAACACCCAGATAGCCTAGCCTCAGAGAGATGTTATTACCTATCCTCTCTCTAAACACACAGATAGCCTAGCCTCAGAGAGATGTTATTACCTATCCTCTCTAAACACCCAGATAGCCTAGCCTCAGAGATACGTTATTACCTATCCTCTCTCTAAACACCCAGATAGCCTAGCCTCAGAGAGATGTTATTACCTATCCTCTCTCTAAACACCCAGATAGCCTAGCCTCAGAGGGATGTTATTACCTATCCTATCTCTAAACACCCAGATAGCCTAGCCTCAGAGAGATGTTATTACCTATCCTCTCTCTAAACACCCAGATAGCCTAGCCTCAGAGAAATGTTATTACCTATCCTCTCTCTAAACACCCAGATAGCCTAGCCTCAGAGAGATGTTATTACCTATCCTCTCTCTAAACACACAGATAGCCTAGCCTCAGAGAGATGTTATTACCTATCCTCTCTCTAAACACCCAGATAGCCTAGCCTCAGAGATACGTTATTACCTATCCTCTCTCTAAACACCCAGATAGCCTAGCCTCAGAGAGATGTTATTACCTATCCTCTCTCTAAACACCCAGATAGCCAGCCTCAGAGGGATGTTATTACCTATCCTCTCTCTAAACACCCAGATAGCCAGCCTAGCCTCAGATGGATGTTATTACCTATCCTCTCTCTAAACACCCAGATAGCCTAGTCTCAGAGGGATGTTATTACCTATCCTCTCTCTAAACACCCAGATAGCCAGCCTCAGAGAGATGTTACTACCTATCCTCTCTCTAAACACCCAGATAGCCTAGCCTCAGAGGGATGTTATTACCTATCCTCTCTCTAAACACCCAGATAGCCTAGCCTCAGAGGGATATTATTACCTATCCTCTCTCTAAACACCCAGATAGCCTAGCCTCAGAGATACGTTATTACCTATCCTCTCTCTAAACACCCAGATAGCCTAGCCTCAGAGAGATGTTATTACCTATCCTCTCTCTAAACACACAGATAGCCTAGCCTCAGAGAGATGTTATTACCTATCCTCTCTCTAAACACCCAGATAGCCTAGCCTCAGAGATACATTATTACCTATCCTCTCTCTAAACACCCAGATAGCCTAGCCTCAGAGAGATGTTATTACCTATCCTCTCTCTAAACACCCAGATAGCCTAGCCTCAGAGGGATGTTATTACCTATCCTCTCTCTAAACACCCAGATAGCCTAGCCTCAGAGAGATGTTATTACCTATCCTCTCTCTAAACACCCAGATAGCCTAGCCTCAGAGAAATGTTATTACCTATCCTCTCTCTAAACACCCAGATAGCCTAGCCTCAGAGAGATGTTATTACCTATCCTCTCTCTAAACACAAAGATAGCCTAGCCTCAGAGAGATGTTATTACCTATCCTCTCTCTAAACACCCAGATAGCCTAGCCTCAGAGATACGTTATTACCTATCCTCTCTCTAAACACCCAGATAGCCTAGCCTCAGAGAGATGTTATTACCTATCCTCTCTCTAAACACCCAGATAGCCAGCCTCAGAGGGATGTTATTACCTATCCTCTCTCTAAACACCCAGATAGCCAGCCTAGCCTCAGATGGATGTTATTACCTATCCTCTCTCTAAACACCCAGATAGCCTAGTCTCAGAGGGATGTTATTACCTATCCTCTCTCTAAACACCCAGATAGCCAGCCTCAGAGAGATGTTACTACCTATCCTCTCTCTAAACACCCAGATAGCCTAGCCTCAGAGGGATGTTATTACCTATCCTCTCTCTAAACACCCAGATAGCCTAGCCTCAGAGGGATGTTATTACCTATCCTCTCTCTAAACACCCAGATAGCCTAGCCTCAGAGATACGTTATTACCTATCCTCTCTCTAAACACCCAGATAGCCTAGCCTCAGAGAGATGTTATTACCTATCCTCTCTCTAAACACACAGATAGCCTAGCCTCAGAGAGATGTTATTACCTATCCTCTCTCTAAACACCCAGATAGCCTAGCCTCAGAGATACATTATTACCTATCCTCTCTCTAAACACCCAGATAGCCTAGCCTCAGAGAGATGTTATTACCTATCCTCTCTCTAAACACCCAGATAGCCTAGCCTCAGAGGGATGTTATTACCTATCCTCTCTCTAAACACCCAGATAGCCTAGCTTCAGAGAGATGTTATTACCTATCCTCTCTCTAAACACCCAGATAGAGAAAGGATACCTATCCTCTCGCTAAACACCCAGATAGCCAGCCTCAGAGAGATGTTACTACCTATCCTCTCTCTAAACACCCAGATAGCCTAGCCTCAGAGAAATGTTATTACCTATCCTCTCTCTAAACACCCAGATAGCTTAGCCTCAGAGAGATGTTATTACCTATCCTCTCTCTAAACACCCAGATAGAGAAAGGATACCTATCCTCTCGCTAAACACCCAGATAGCCAGCCTCAGAGAGATGTTACTACCTATCCTCTCTCTAAACACCCAGATAGCCTAGCCTCAGAGGGATGTTATTACCTATCCTCTCTCTAAGCACCCAGATAGCTTAGCCTCAGAGAGATGTTATTACCTATCCTCTCTCTAAACACCCAGATAGCCTAGCCTCAGAGGGATGTTATTACCTATCCTCTCTCTAAACACCCAGATAGCCTAGCCTCAGAGAGATGTTATTACCTATCCTCTCTCTAAACACCCAGATAGCCAGCCTAGCTTCAGAGGGATGTTATTACCTATCCTCTCTCTAAACACCCAGATAGCCAGCCTCAGAGGGATGTTATTACCTATCCTCTCTCTAAACACCCAGATAGCCAGCCTCAGAGAGATGTTACTACCTATCCTCTCTCTAAACACCCAGATAGCTTAGCCTCAGAGAGATGTTATTACCTATCCTCTCTCTAAACACCCAGATAGCCAGCCTAGCCTCAGAGGGATGTTATTACCTATCCTCTCTCTAAACACCCAGATAGCCTAGCCTCAGAGAGATGTTACTACCTATCCTCTCTCTAAACACCCAGATAGCCAGCCTCTGAGGGATGTTATTACCTATCCTCTCTCTAAACACTCAGATAGCCTAGTCTCAGAGGGATGTTATTACCTATCCTCTCTCTAAACACCCAGATAGCCTAGCCTCAGAGGGATGTTATTACCTATCCTCTCTCTAAACAACCAGATAGCCAGCCTCAGAGGGATGTTATTACCTATCCTCTCTCTAAACACCCAGATAGCCAGCATCAGAGAGATGTTACTACCTATCCTCTCTCTAAACACCCAGATAGCCAGCATCAGAGGGATGTTACTACCTATCCTCTCTCTAAACACCCAGATAGCCTAGCTTCAGAGAGATGTTATTACCTATCCTCTCTCTAAACACCCAGATAGAGAAAGGATACCTATCCTCTCGCTAAACACCCAGATAGCCAGCCTCAGAGAGATGTTACTACCTATCCTCTCTCTAAACACCCAGATAGCCTAGCCTCAGAGAAATGTTATTACCTATCCTCTCTCTAAACACCCAGATAGCTTAGCCTCAGAGAGATGTTATTACCTATCCTCTCTCTAAACACCCAGATAGAGAAAGGATACCTATCCTCTCGCTAAACACCCAGATAGCCAGCCTCAGAGAGATGTTACTACCTATCCTCTCTCTAAACACCCAGATAGCCTAGCCTCAGAGGGATGTTATTACCTATCCTCTCTCTAAGCACCCAGATAGCTTAGCCTCAGAGAGATGTTATTACCTATCCTCTCTCTAAACACCCAGATAGCCTAGCTTCAGAGAGATGTTATTACCTATCCTCTCTCTAAACACCCAGATAGAGAAAGGATACCTATCCTCTCGCTAAACACCCAGATAGCCAGCCTCAGAGAGATGTTACTACCTATCCTCTCTCTAAACACCCAGATAGCCTAGCCTCAGAGAAATGTTATTACCTATCCTCTCTCTAAACACCCAGATAGCTTAGCCTCAGAGAGATGTTATTACCTATCCTCTCTCTAAACACCCAGATAGAGAAAGGATACCTATCCTCTCGCTAAACACCCAGATAGCCAGCCTCAGAGAGATGTTACTACCTATCCTCTCTCTAAACACCCAGATAGCCTAGCCTCAGAGGGATGTTATTACCTATCCTCTCTCTAAGCACCCAGATAGCTTAGCCTCAGAGAGATGTTATTACCTATCCTCTCTCTAAACACCCAGATAGCCTAGCCTCAGAGGGATGTTATTACCTATCCTCTCTCTAAACACCCAGATAGCCTAGCCTCAGAGAGATGTTATTACCTATCCTCTCTCTAAACACCCAGATAGCCAGCCTAGCTTCAGAGGGATGTTATTACCTATCCTCTCTCTAAACACCCAGATAGCCAGCCTCAGAGGGATGTTATTACCTATCCTCTCTCTAAACACCCAGATAGCCAGCCTCAGAGAGATGTTACTACCTATCCTCTCTCTAAACACCCAGATAGCTTAGCCTCAGAGAGATGTTATTACCTATCCTCTCTCTAAACACCCAGATAGCCAGCCTAGCCTCAGAGGGATGTTATTACCTATCCTCTCTCTAAACACCCAGATAGCCTAGCCTCAGAGAGATGTTACTACCTATCCTCTCTCTAAACACCCAGATAGCCAGCCTCTGAGGGATGTTATTACCTATCCTCTCTCTAAACACTCAGATAGCCTAGTCTCAGAGGGATGTTATTACCTATCCTCTCTCTAAACACCCAGATAGCCTAGCCTCAGAGGGATGTTATTACCTATCCTCTCTCTAAACAACCAGATAGCCAGCCTCAGAGGGATGTTATTACCTATCCTCTCTCTAAACACCCAGATAGCCAGCATCAGAGAGATGTTACTACCTATCCTCTCTCTAAACACCCAGATAGCCAGCATCAGAGGGATGTTACTACCTATCCTCTCTCTAAACACCCAGATAGCCTAACCTCAGAGGGATGTTATTACCTATCCTCTCTCTAAACACCCAGATAGCCTAGCCTCAGAGGGATGTTATTACCTATCCTCTCTCTAAACACCCAGATAGCCTAGCCTCAGAGGGATGTTATTACCTATCCTCTCTCTAAACACCCAGATAGCCTAGCCTCAGAGGGATGTTATTACCTATCCTCTCTCTAAACACCCAGATAGCCTAGCCTCAGAGGGATGTTATTTTGCCTCTTGCCATGTGTTTGGCTCAGTCCCAGGGCAGCAGCCTTACAGCAGGTCACAGTAACCTCGTAGTGATGGAAAGCTGTGGAGCAGCTTAGCTGGATTTCATCCGTTCAGCTGACAGAGCCAGCATACACTAGCAGTCGCCAGCAGAGATAAGGTTAACATTCACATCCTCTGCAGCAGTTATTTTACTGTGTAAGAGGATCCGTTCCTATTCCCTATAAAGTACGATGGGGAGGAGGGGGGGAAGAGAGTGGGAGGCTGAGGGAAGAGAGGGGGAGGCTGAGGGAAGAGAGGGGGAGGCTGAGGGAAGAGAGGAGAGAGGCTGAGGGGAAAGGGGATAGAGCTTGAGGGAAGAGGGGGAGGGGAGAGAGGCTGAGGGAAGAGGGGGAGAGGAGAGAGGCTGAGGGAAGAGGGGGAGGGGAGAGAGGCTGAGGGAAGAGGGGGAGGGGAGAGAGGCTGAGGGAAGAGGGGAAGGGGAGAGAGACTGAGTGAAGAGGGGGAGGGGAGAGAGGCTGAGGGAAGAGAGGCGGAGGGAAGAGAGGCGGAGTGAAGAGGGGGAAGGAAGAGAGGAGAGAGGCTGAGGGGAGAGGGGGAGGCAAGAGAGGCTGAGGGAAGAGGGGGAGGGGAGAGAGGCTGAGTGAAGAGGGGGGGGGGAGATAGGCTGAGGGAAGAGAGGCGAGGCGAGGGGAAGAGAGGCGGAGGGAAGAGAGGCGGAGGGAAGAGAGGCGGAGGGAAGCGAGGCGGAGGGAAGAGGGGAGAGAGGCTGAGGGAAGAGAGGCGGAGGGAAGAGGGGGAGGGAAGAGAGGAGAGAGGCTGAGGGAAGAGAGGCGGAGGGAAGAGGGGGAGGGAAGAGAGGAGAGAGGCTGAGGGGAGAGGGGGAGGGAAGAGGGGGAGGGATGAGAGGAGAGAGGCTGAGGGGAGAGGGGGAGGGAAGAGAGGCTGAGGGAAGAGGGGTCGGGGAGAGAGGCTGAGTGAAGAGTGGGAGGGGAGAGAGGAGAGAGGCTGAGGGAACAGGGGGAGGGAAGAGAGGAGAGAGGCTGAGGGAAGAGAGGCTGAGGGAAGAGAGGAGAGAGGCTGAGGGAAGAGAGGCTGAGGGAAGAAGGGGATGGGAGAGAGGTTGAGTGAAGAGGGGGAGAGGAGAGAGGCTGAGGGGAGGGAAGAGAGGCGTGAGGCTGAGGAAAGAGGGGGAGGGAAGAGAGGAGAGAGGCTGAGGGGAGAGGGGGAGGGAAGAGAGGCTGAGAGAAGAGGGGGACGGGAGAGAGGCTGAGTGAAGAGGGGGAGGGGAGAGAGGCTGAGTGAAGAGGGGGAGGGGAGAGAGGATGAGGGAAGAGGGGGAGGGGAGAGAGGCTGAGGGAAGAGGGGGAGGGAAGAGAGGAGAGAGGCTGAGGAAAGAGGGGAGGGAAGAGAGACTGAGGGAAGAGGGGGAGGGGAGAGAGGCTGAGTGAAGAGGGGGAGGGGAGAGAGGCTGAGGGAAGAGGGGGAGGGGAGAGAGGCTGAGTGAAGAGGGGGAGGGAAGAGAGGAGAGAGGCTGAGGAAAGAGGGGAGGGAAGAGAGGCTGGGGGAAGAGGGGGAGGGGAGAGAGGCTGAGTGAAGAGGGGGAGGGGGAGGGGAGAGAGGCTGAGTGAAGAGGGGGAGAGGAGAGAGACTGAGGGGAGGGAAGAGAGGAGAGAGGCTGAGGAAAGAGGGGGAGGGAAGAGAGGAGGAGAGGGGTGAACCTGAGGGGAGATGGGGGAGACAGGAGGAGAGGGGTGAGGCTGATTGGATGTGGAGGAGAGGGGAGGAGAGGGAGGTTGAGGGGTGAACCTGAGGGGAGAGGAGCGGCGAAAAGAGTGAAGGGGAGGAGAGTTCGTGTAAATCAAAAATAACAGACTGACCTGGACGCTGCCTTGATCGTTAATGCTAATTATTCTAGCCTAGTACTATAAGGGCACAGGGCGAGACCCAGATGCAGACACAGGAGGCAGATGGTTTGAGTCTCTGATATTTATTATAATCCAAGGGGCAGGGAAGAGAATGGTCGTGGACAGACAAAAGATCATAACAAGGTCAGAGTCTAGGAGGTACAGAGTGGCAGGCAGGCTCTAGGTCAGGGCAGACAGTATGGTCAGACAGGCTCGAGGTCAGGGCAGGCAGTATGGTCAGACAGGCTCGAGGTCAGGGCAGGCAGTATGGTCAGACAGGCTCGAGGTCAGGGCAGGCAGTATGGTCAGACAGGCTCGAGGTCAGGGCAGGCAGTATGGTCAGACAGGCTCGAGGTCAGGGCAGGCAGTATGGTCAGACAGGCTCGAGGTCAGGGCAGGCAGTATGGTCAGACAGGCTCGAGGTCAGGGCAGGCAGAATGGTCAGACAGGCTCGAGGTCAGGGCAGGCAGTATGGTCAGACAGGCTCGAGGTCAGGGCAGGCAGTATGGTCAGACAGGCTCGAGGTCAGGGCAGGCAGTATGGTCAGACAGGCTCGAGGTCAGGGCAGGCAGTATGGTCAGACAGGCTCGAGGTCAAGGCAGGCAGTATGGTCAGACAGGCTCGAGGTCAGGGCAGGCAGTATGGTCAGACAGGCTCGAGGTCAGGGCAGACAGTATGGTCAGACAGGCTCGAGGTCAGGGCAGGCAGTATGGTCAGACAGGCTCGAGGTCAGGGCAGGCAGTATGGTCAGACAGGCTCGAGGTCAGGGCAGGCAGTATGGTCAGACAGGCTCGAGGTCAGGGCAGGCAGTATGGTCATACAGGCTCGAGGTCAGGGCAGGCAGTATGGTCATACAGGCTCGAGGTCAGGGCAGGCAGTATGGTCAGACAGGCTCGAGGTCAGGGCAGGCAGTATGGTCAGACAGGCTCGAGGTCAGGGCAGGCAGTATGGTCAGACAGGCTCGAGGTCAGGGCAGGCAGTATGGTCAGACAGGCTCGAGGTCAGGGCAGGCAGTATGGTCAGACAGGCTCGAGGTCAGGGCAGGCAGAATTATCTGACATTAATTCTAATTATTCAAGCCTAGTGGGGTTTTATCTGACATTAATGCTAATTATTCTAGCCTAGTGAGGTTATATCTGTCGTTAATGCTAATTATTCTAGCCTAGTGAGGTTTTATCTGACATTAATGCTAATTATTCTAGCCTAGTGTGGTTTTATCTGTCGTTAATGCTAATTATTCTAGCCTAGTGAGGTTTTATCTGTCATTAATGCTAATTATTCTAGCCTAGTGTGGTTTGCTCTCCATGTTTCATTCCTGACTGGCTCCAAGCAACGTTCCTCTCTCTCTCCTCTCTTTGACTGACAGATGCTCTCTCTTTGTCTCTCCATCCTCAGTGTATCCATCTATCGAACCTGGCTGGATCCAAGCAACGTTCCAGGGAAAGACTGGCCTGATCCCTGAGAACTATGTGGTTTATCTCTAACAACAAACTGACTGCTCCAAGACCTAAACATCCCAAACGAACCTTGATCATTTCATGGTATCCATGGTAACAATAATCTGTAACGTGATTGTTGTGAAGGCCAAGTTTCCCCATTGATCAGACATGTAGATATGGGAACGTTGAGTATCGTTCATATGCAGTAGAAGGAGCAGATGTGTGTTTTTAATCACCTGAATGATATACCTACCTACCTACCTACCTACCTACCTACCTACCGTATCTACACCCTTATCAAGATGAATACTTCTGGTCATGTCATGCTGCTGGTCCTATTCTTATAGGTTAGTGTTGAAATACTGTACGTTCCAGGTGGGATATGCAGTAAAAACACACACGATTGATAATATACACTGAACAAGAAATATAAACTCGACATGTAAAGTGTTAGTCCCGTGTTTCAGGAGCTGAAATAAAAAACACCCCTGAAATGTTCCATACGCAAAGAAAGCTTTTTCCTCTCACGTTCTGTCTTTACATCCCTGAGCATTTCTCCTTTGCCATGATCATTCATCCACCTGACAGGTGTGGCGTATCAAGAAGCTGATTAAACGGCATCATTACACAGGTGCACCTTGTGCTGGGGGACATTAAAAGGCCACTCTAAAATGTGCAGTTTTGTCACACCACACAATGCCACAGATGTCAAAATGTTTGAGGGAGCGACTGCAGGAATGTCCACCAGAGCGGTTGCCAGAGAATTGAATGTTCCTTTCTCTACCATAAGCCGCCTCCAACGTTGCTTTAGAGAATTTGTCAGTACATCCAAACGGCCTCAAAACCACAGACCACGTGTATGCCGTTTTCTGATGTCAGCGTGAACAGAGCGCCCCATGGTGGCAGTGGGGTTATGGTATGGGGCAGACATAAACTATGTACAACGAACACAATTGCATTTTATCGGTGGCAATTTTAATGCACAGAAATCCAGGGACGAGTACCTGAGGCCCATCGAGAGGCCCATTTTGTTTAAGGTAATCAACAGATGCATATCTGTATTCCCAGTCATGTGAAATCCATAGATTAGGTCCTAATTGATTTCATGCATGTTGCGTTTATATTTTTGTTCAGTATAATATGAAAAAACATCCAGGATTCAATTGCGATTTTGTCGGCTATGCACCATATAGAAGTAAAATATCTGAATGAGCTGACAGGTTTGCTGTGAATGCCATCTCAGCGGACACAGCGTGGACTAAATCGTACTAATAAATACCCACAGGTGTAAAGATATACAGGTATGTTACCCATAGACCTGCTGGTTGTCTGTCTGTAGTGTTGTGGTACTAGTTTAGTTCCAGTATTACGTCTGTCTCGTTTAGATGACAGGTAGGATTCCCTTCTTAGATCAAAACCAACACATCTTTCTGAATCTTTAAACTAAATTTAGATATCGTACATTTCGATGTTTATGGCAATAAACACTATTTAACATATCCAACATAGAACACCATGTACATGGAATCATGTCATTTTAACAGGACGCTCTTACCCAGAGCGCCTTGCTTCAAGGGCACATCGACAGGTGGTTTTACCCAGTTGGCTCGGGGATTCGATCCAACTGACTACGTGGCGCACTACTTTTGACCAGAACTCATTGGGGGTGTATTTTCTACTAGTAAATCACTCAAGTGTTTTTCCTAACTAGTAAATCACTCAAGTGTTTTTCCTAACTAGTAAATCACTCAAGTGTTTTTCTTAACTAGTAAATCACTCAAGTGCACTTTTGTTTAAATAAATGGTACCTGCATGTCACACATCCAGGAGCTCTTCCTCTATTTGGTACTATTAGCGTATTTACCCTTTTAATCTTCACTGTGTTTTGAAAGAAATGATCAATTAAATGCCAGGATTCGATCTGATCCCTCTATGCACATTTTAAAGCCAATGTTCCTGTGTTCGTAGAGACCACGGAAATTACCTTTAAATGGTGCACGATCCATATCGTCGATCGGCTTGAATCTTGTTTTATTATCGTCTAAATGATGAATTAGAATACTGAATGTTTGTCTAATGTCCGATATATTACTGTCTAGTCTAGTACGCTGGTGTACTAGCAACGCCAACGATGAATTATATCAACTCAGACTAAACATGTATAATATGAGGCTACGTCCCAAATTGCACCCTTTAGCCTATATAGTGCACTACTTTAGACCAGTTGGCCCTATTCCCTATATAGTGCACTACTTTAGACCAGAGCCC
This sequence comes from Oncorhynchus mykiss, assembly GCF_057628025.1. Taxonomy (NCBI): domain Eukaryota; kingdom Metazoa; phylum Chordata; class Actinopteri; order Salmoniformes; family Salmonidae; genus Oncorhynchus; species Oncorhynchus mykiss. Next base: position 50,627,521 of record NC_143048.1, on the reverse strand, counting down.
TATTCCCTATATAGTGCACTACTTTAGACCAGAGGCCTATGGACCCTATTCCCTATATAGTGCACTACTTTAGACAGGAGCCCTATGGACCCTATTCCCTATATAGTTCTCTACTTTAGACAGGAGCCCTATGGACCCTATTCCCTATATAGTGCACTACTTTAGACAGGAGCCCTATGGACCCTATTCCCTATATAGTACACTACTTTAGACAGGAGCCATATGGACCCTATTCCCTATATAGTGCACTACTTTAGACAGGAGCCCTATTCCCTATATAGTGCACTACTTTAGACAGGAGCCCTATGGACCCTGGTGAAAAGAGGTGCACTACTTTAGACAGGAGCCCTATGGACCCTGGTGAAAAGAGGTGCACTACTTTAGACAGGAGCCCTATGGACCCTGGTGAAAAGAGGTGCACTATGAAGGGAAGAGGGTGCCATTTGGGACGCCGCCTCCGATTCTATTTTTTATTAAGGATGGTGTTTGATATTTAATTTTGTACTGTCACAAAAAACTAAAGACTCAAGTAATAAATGTGTAACTTGTGTACAACAGAATGTCTTATTATTTCTCTTCAGTCTAACTGCACTGCGAAATAAATATAAGATTTTCAATTGGGACGTTGTTGACCTAATATCTACTAAAGTAAAACTGTTTTTGAAGAAGTGAAAACAGAGAAGAGGAGATTGATTCAAATTCAACACAGGACTTTGTCAGAGTGAACAGAAAAGAGGAAAGAAGAAGGAACTCACCACTGAGGTATTTGGGCTTCTAGTGGTTCAGTTGGCAAGATCTTTGTGTTCCTTTCCATTTAAAGCCATCAGGATGTTCAGTGACCTTGAACAATGGTTCTGGAATGATACTCCCTAACGTTAGGACAAGGAAATGATCAGAGCACAACTCTGTTTTCTCTAGTGAACACTCATGTTACCTTTTAATAACCCACTGTCTAGTCAGGCCAACTGATACCTTTTAATAACCCACTGTCTAGTCCTCTAGTCAGGCTAACTGATACCTTTTAATAACCCACTGTCTAGTCCTCTAGTCAGGCCAACTGATACCTTTTAATAACCCACTGTCTAGTCCTCTAGTCAGGCTAACTGATACCTTTTAATAACCCACTGTCTAGTCCTCTAGTCAGGCCAACTGATACCTTTTAATAACCCACTGTCTAGTCCTCTAGTCAGGCTAACTGATACCTTTTAATAACCCACTGTCTAGTCATCTAGTCAGGCTAACTGATACCTTTTAATAACCCACTGTCTAGTCATCTAGTCAGGCCAACTGATACCTTTTAATAACCCACTGTCTAGTCCTCTAGTCAGGCTAACTGATACCTTTTAATAACCCACTGTCTAGTCCTCTAGTCAGGCTAACTGATACCTTTTAATAACCCACTGTCTAGTCATCTAGTCAGGCCAACTGATACCTTTTAATAACCCACTGTCTAGTCCTCTAGTCAGGCTAACTGATACCTTTTAATAACCCACTGTCTAGTCCTCTAGTCAGGCTAACTGATACCTTTTAATAACCCACTGTCTAGTCATCTAGTCAGGCCAACTGATACCTTTTAATAACCCACTGTCTAGTCCTCTAGTCAGGCCAACTGATACATTTTAATAACCCACTGTCTAGTCATCTAGTCAGGCCAACTGATACCTTTTAATAACCCACTGTCTAGTCATCTAGTCAGGCCAACTGATACCTTTTAATAACCCACTGTCTAGTCATCTAGTCAGGCCAACTGATACATTATAATAACCCACTGTCTAGTCCTCTAGTCAGGCCAACTGATACCTTTTAATAACCCACTGTCTAGTCATCTAGTCAGGCCAACTGATACCTTTTAATAACCCACTGTCTAGTCCTCTAGTCAGGCCAACTGATACCTTTTAATAACCCACTGTCTAGTCCTCTAGTCAGGCTAACTGATACCTTTTAATAACTCACTGTCTAGTCAGGCTAACTGATACATTTTAATAACCCACTGTCTAGTCCTCTAGTCAGGCTAACTGATACCTTTTAATAACCCACTGTCTAGTCCTCTAGTCAGGCCAACTGATACCTTTTAATAACCCACTGTCTAGTCCTCTAGTCAGGCTAACTGATACCTTTTAATAACCCACTGTCTAGTCATCTAGTCAGGCCAACTGATACCTTTTAATAACCCACTGTCTAGTCAGGCTAACTGATACCTTTTAATAACCCACTGTCTAGTCATCTAGTCAGGCCAACTGATACCTTTTAATAACCCACTGTCTAGTCCTCTAGTCAGGCCAACTGATACCTTTTAATAACCCACTGTCTAGTCAGGCCAACTGATACCTTTTAATAACCCACTGTCTAGTCCTCTAGTCAGGCTAACTGATACCTTTTAATAACCCACTGTCTAGTCATCTAGTCAGGCCAACTGATACCTTTTAATAACCCACTGTCTAGTCCTCTAGTCAGGCCAACTGATACCTTTTAATAACCCACTGTCTAGTCCTCTAGTCAGGCTAACTGATACCTTTTAATAACCCACTGTCTAGTCCTCTAGTCAGGCCAACTGATACCTTTTAATAACCCACTGTCTAGTCCTCTAGTCAGGCTAACTGATACCTTTTAATAACCCACTGTCTAGTCCTCTAGTCAGGCCAACTGATACCTTTTAATAACCCACTGTCTAGTCCTCTAGTCAGGCCAACTGATACCTTTTAATAACCCACTGTCTAGTCCTCTAGTCAGGCTAACTGATACCTTTTAATAACCCACTGTCTAGTCATCTAGTCAGGCCAACTGATACCTTTTAATAACCCACTGTCTAGTCCTCTAGTCAGGCCAACTGATACCTTTTAATAACCCACTGTCTAGTCCTCTAGTCAGGCCAACTGATACCTTTTAATAACCCACTGTCTAGTCATCTAGTCAGGCCAACTGATACCTTTTAATAACCCACTGTCTAGTCCTCTAGTCAGGCCAACTGATACCTTTTAATAACCCACTGTCTAGTCCTCTAGTCAGGCTAACTGATACCTTTTAATAACCCACTGTCTAGTCCTCTAGTCAGGCTAACTGATACCTTTTAATAACCCACTGTCTAGTCCTCTAGTCAGGCCAACTGATACCTTTTAATAACCCACTGTCTAGTCATCTAGTCAGGCCAACTGATACCTTTTAATAACCCACTGTCTAGTCCTCTAGTCAGGCCAACTGATACCTTTTAATAACCCACTGTCTAGTCCTCTAGTCAGGCTAACTGATACCTTTTAATAACCCACTGTCTAGTCCTCTAGTCAGGCTAACTGATACCTTTTAATAACCCACTGTCTAGTCCTCTAGTCAGGCCAACTGATACCTTTTAATAACCCACTGTCTAGTCCTCTAGTCAGGCCAACTGATACCTTTTAATAACCCACTGTCTAGTCATCTAGTCAGGCCAACTGATACCTTTTAATAACCCACTGTCTAGTCCTCTAGTCAGGCCAACTGATACCTTTTAATAACCCACTGTCTAGTCATCTAGTCAGGCCAACTGATACCTTTTAATAACCCACTGTCTAGTCAGGCCAACTGATACCTTTTAATAACCCACTGTCTAGTCCTCTAGTCAGACTAACTGATACCTTTTAATAACCCACTGTCTAGTCAGGCCAACTGATACCTTTTAATAACCCACTGTCTAGTCCTCTAGTCAGGCTAACTGATACCTTTTAATAACCCACTGTCTAGTCAGGCCAACTGATACCTTTTAATAACCCACTGTCTAGGGCATTATCAGTTTTATTCAACAGGTTACCAACATATTTAAATAATGATTTACATATTTAATAAAACCTTGATTTTGATTAATTCATAAGATATAGTTCTGACACAAATCTAGGGTTGATACCCAAGCCGTTTGGTTGTTTGTTCTATCAGTTCGATGACCAGTCGTTCAGTCATTTTGTTCTGCATCTATGGATGAGAACCAGTCGTTCAGTCATTTTGTTCTGCATCTATGGATGAGAACCAGTCGTTCAGTCATTTTGTTCTGCATCTATGGATGAGAACCAGTCGTTCAGTCATTTTGTTCTGCATCTATGGATGAGAACCAGTCATTCAGTCATTTTGTTCTGCATCTATGGATGAGAACCAGTCGTTCAGTCATTTTGTTCTGCATCTATGGATGAGAACCAGTCGTTCGTTCTAAATGTTCCATACTGGCTGCCAATGTTGTTAACCCTTGTTTGCTAGCCAACTACCGCTAACTTACAGTCACGTCAAACAGTGCAGCCAGGATAACAGAAAAGTAGCTGCCTTTGCATTTTTTTTACGTTGTTTTCTAGTGATTATTTATTAGGATACATCCATAACAATGAGCTACGATTTCGCCTGACAGAAAATGTGCTCCCTCGTCAGGACATTGTTGTTCAGAGGAACTGAAGCTGGAAACTAGAGGCATTTTGTTTTGTTTGACCTGTATTGATAGTTCTTTGTATCCATGAACATTATGCTGATTCATGAGAAAAGCTGCCAGCCTGTCTGTCTCGTCCCGACAACCGACGCGTTCATTACTATGGGACAGCTGGAGATCGAATTTGAATATTGAAACAATGTCGGAGAGACAGACAGCAAGGTTTAAACAAATCTCAGCTGTTGAAAACGAATTGTTAGTCTAAAAGAAATGTGAGATAATGTCTAGATGCTTTTTATAGTGGAGATGAGGTTTATACATTGCCTGGCTGGGCTGATGGGAAAGTCGATTACAGTCAGATGGAACAGAGTAAATAGGAATTTTAACATCATAGATTTAGCCGGTGGTAACTTGTGGAATAGACACCAGCTGGAATGCGGTTTTAACCAATCAGCATTCAGGATTCTAACCACCCATTGTATAATTAAGAACAAAATAAAACAAAGCACATGGAATGAGTGGAAATGTATTGTATTAATTGAACATCTACAGTATAGTATACGTTGAGAAGAAAATCACCAATACAACAAAACAAAACATATTTCTGTCATTGTACTGTATACTGTACTGGACACACAACACGCCCTGACAATTCCCTACATAGTGCACTACTATTGACCACAACCCATAGTATAGTGCCCTATAAAGGGAATGGGGTGCCAGTTGGGATGCACACTTTAATAATTCTACCTTTACGCTGGCTGGCTGCAGTTTAACATAAACAGATTCGGTCTGATATATTGGCACCCTAGCATAATGTTCAGTTTCCTCTTTTTAAAACTGGTTGAAGGGCACCTTTTACCCTGTAGAAACCTGCAACGTACCACAGATTAGATCATTTGCACACTAAATGACAATCATTGCCTCCAACCAAATTCAAATGAATTTTACATTTCTAAAACTTCAACTTATTCCAGAAGAAATAGTGAATCATGCAAGAGTGCCAATATATTTGACCCCGACTGTAATACGTCATTAAAACCAGGATGGTTTGATGTCAGTGCCAACCGTATCAATGTGTTTGATAGCACGTCATCAGCTGACTTAGTACCGTGGATGTCATAATAAATTAATGGAGGTTTAAGGTCAAGGAAAGGAAGGAGACGTGGCCATGAAGTTAGGGCCTCTGTACACTACACTACTAAAACTAGGTCCAGGATAGATAGTTGTGATCTGATGTTGATAGATCTCACCAGACATATTTTACTATAAATCCAACAGTTACAAATTCTCCTCTCCTCCCTCTTTCTCTCTCTCTCCTTTCTCTCTGTCTCTCTCTTTCTCCTCTCTCTCTCTTTCCTTTCTCTCTCTGTCTCACTCTTTCTCCTCCCTCTCTCTCTCTCTTTCTCGCTCTCCTTTCTCTCTCTTTGTGTCTCTCGCTCTCTCCTCTCTCTCTCTCCTTTCCCTTTATCTCTCGCTCGCTCTCTCTCCTTTCTCTCTCTCTCCTTTCTCTCTCTTTCCTTTCTCTCTCTCTTTCCTTTCTCTCTCTCGCTCTCTCCTTTCTCTCTCTCTCTCTTTCCTTTCTCTCTCTCGCTCTCTCCTTTCTCTCTCTCTTTTCTCTCTCTCTTTTCTCTCTCGCTCTCTCCTCTCTCTCTCCCTCTCTCTCTCTCCTTTCTCTCTTGCTCTCTCTCTCCTTTCTCTTTCTCTCTCCTTTCCCTTTCTCACTCACTCTCTCCTTTCCTTCCTCTCTATTTATCCTCTACTCTCTCTTTATCTCTCCTCCCTCCCTCTCTCTCTTTTTCCTCCCTTTCTCACTCACTCTCCTTTCCTCTCTCTCTTTTTCTGTCTCTCTCTCTCTCCTGTCCTTTTCTCTCTCTCTCTCATTTCCTCTCTTTCTCCTTTCCTCCCTCCTCTCTCGCTCCATTCCTCTCTCTCTCTCCTTTCCTCTCTCGCTCTCTCTCTCCCCCCTCTCGCTCTGTTTATCTATCTCCTCCCTCTCTCTCCTTTCCTTCCTTTCTATTTATCCTCTACTCTCTCTTTATCTCTCTCCTCCCTCCCTCTCTCTCATCTCTTTTTTTCCTGCCTTTATCTCTCTCCTCTCTCTCTTTTTCCTCCCTTATTCTCTCTTTCCTCCCACTATCGCTCTCCTCCCTCTCTTTATTTCTCCTCTCCTCTTTCTCTCTTTTTATCTGTCTCTCGCTCTATATGTCTTTATCTTGAGGATCGGGGAGGAGGTTCAGATGGTATTTCCTTATCGCAGAGCAATGGAACATTTATTTTTCCACATTTCTGCGAATAGCAATGGCATTGAAATAACATCATTCCCCTTGTGCTCCCTTTAAAAAAATACAGTAGTTATGTAATTTAATGGTACATGAAATAGAATGGCATTGTGTATTTTGTGTAACTTGCGTAACTTGAGATATATAAATGCCTGCCCAGCCATGAAGCAGGGAGTGTGACATGTATGTCACTGAAAACAAACGCAAAAAGCAAAACTTGGTATAGCAGTTTTAAGGGTGCGTCTCAAACAGCACCCTATTCCCTACATAGTGCACTACTTTCAACCAGAGCCCATGGCACTCTGGTCAAAAGCAGTGCACTGTTGGGAATAGGGTGCAATTTGGGACGTAAACCTAGCTCTCTTACAAGTCTAGCAAAACAGTAATTCTCACAAATTAAAAATGCTAACACAACTTCTATATATAAAATTCCACCACCTCAAAAGATAAGAGTGTATTGAAGGGAGGCACCGTTACAGTATCTTTGATGGATTCACCACAGAGGTCTGACTGGAGGACATATCTGGACTATTGGACTTCAGACAGGGCAGACAGACCTTGGAGAAGGAATCACAGTTCTAAGAGGTCTGACTGGAGGACATATCTGCCTGCTGGCAGGACTATTGGACTTCAGACAGGGCAAACAGACCTTGGAGAAGGAATCATTCTGCCACAAATATAAACTCAACTAATTCCCCCCCAAAATCTTCACATTTTGACTTAGTCCAAATATCACCTCCCCAAAACCTTCATGTTTAACTTGGTCCAAATATCACCTCCCCAAAACCTTCATGTTTAACTTGGTCCAAATATCACCTCCCCAAAACCTTCATGTTTAACTTGGTCCAAATATCACCTCCCCAAAACCTTTACGATTAACTTAAATTGTCTTAGTTTCAAAGATATGATACACCCACCGGACAAAGACCTATTTTCAAATCAACATAACATTTTGGTCGATATTTGATTTGATATATGATGACGTTTATAAAATATTTATTCAACTCTTGCTCTTTGGGTATATTCTATTCTTCCATGGTGCTTTGCGCGGTGCAGGTTTGGTTGTCTCCTGTGATTGGTCACTTGGCGTGGAAGAGGAGGGTCTTGACCATGCCGGCCAGGACCTTGGGGAGCTGGGAGGAGATGACCTCTGACATCATTTCAGGGAACTCAACCTTCATGGCGTCAGCCTGGATGTAGGTACTAAGACAGTACAGGTTCACTTTCTTCACAATCTGGTGGAGAGAGGGGGGAGGAGGGAGAGATAGGGGAGGGGGGATAGATGGGGGAGGAGGGAGAGAAGGGAGAGATGGGGAGGGGGGGATAGATGGGGAGGAGGGAGAGATGGTGGAGGAGGGAGAGATTGGGAGGAGGGAGAGATGGGGGAGGAGGGAGGGAGGGGGGAGAGATGGGGGAGGAGGGAGAGATGGGTGAGAGATGGGGGAGGAGGGAGAGATGGGAGAGGAGGGGGGAGATGGGGGAGAGATGGGGAGGAGGGAGAGATGGGTGAGAGATGGGGGAGGAGGGAGAGATGGGGGAGGAGGGAGAGATGGGGAGGGGGAGAGATGGGGAGGAGGGAGGGAGGGGGGAGAGATGAGGGAGAGATGGGGGAGGAGGGAGAGATGGGGGAGGAGGGAGAGATTGGGGGAGGGGGGAGAGATGGGGGAGGGGGGAGAGATGGGGGAGGAGGGAGAGATGGGGAGAAGGGAGAGATGTGGGAGGAGGGAGAGATTGGGAGGAGGGAGAGATGGGGGAGGAGGGAGGGAGGGGGGAGAGATGGGGAGGAGGGAGAGATGGGTGAGAGATGGGGAGGAGGGAGAGATGGGGGAGATGGGGAGGAGGGAGAGATGGGTGAGAGATGGGGGAGGAGGGAGAGATGGGGGAGGAGGGAGAGATGGGGGAGGGGGAGAGATGTGGGAGGAGGGAGAGATGGGGGAGGAGGGAGGGAGGGGGGAGAGATGAGGGAGAGATGGGGGAGGAGGGAGAGATGGGGGAGGAGGGAGAGATGGGGGAGGAGGGAGAGATTGGGGGAGGGGGGAGAGATGGGGGAGGAGGGAGAGATGTGGGAGGAGGGAGAGATGGGGAGGAGGGAGGGAGGGGGGAGAGATGGGGGAGGAGGGAGAGATCGGGAGGAGGGAGAGATGGGGCAGGGGGAGAGATGGGGGAGGAGAGAGATGGGGGAGGGGGAGAGATGGGCAGGGGGAGAGATGGGTGAGGAGCAAGCATGTCAGCGTTTTGTCCTCATCAAATCATGGTCATCGAAAACAAGTTCATGAAACTTTTATCCAATGATTTACGAGTGAGTCTAATAGGTTACTAATGATTTACGAGTGAGTCTAATAGGTTACTAATGATTTACGAGTTGGTGTAATAGGTTACTAATGATTTACGAGTGGGTGTAATAGGTTACTAATGATTTACGAGTGGGTGTAATAGGTTACTAATGATTTATGAGTGGGTGTAATAGGTTACTAATGATTTATGAGTGGGTGTAATAGGTTACTAATGATTTACGAGTGGGTGTAATAGGTTACTAATGATTTACGAGTGGGTGTAATAGGTTACTAATGATTTACGAGTGGGTGTAATAGGTTACTAATGATTCACGAGTGGGTGTAATAGGTTACTAATGATTTACGAGTGGGTGTAATAGGTTACTAATGATTCACGAGTGGGTGTAATAGGTTACTAATGATTTACGAGTGGGTGTAATAGGTTACTATCCCGCTATCGTAACCTTAATTAGAAAGCCTGTAGCAAGACATATGGGCAAATTATGAAGATGGATTAAAGCGTCAATCGATAAAAAGTGCTAAGGATGTAAAGCAGATGGCTTTATAAAGGAAAAACACCTGAAAGTAACCTAAAGAAACCTTCATATTGAAGCCTATATCATATTGGTTCATTATACTACATTATACCTTGATCTAAAGGAACAGGGGAATATTAAACTTCCACATCATACCTTGATCTAAAGGAACAGGGGAATATTAAACTTCCATATCATACCTTGATCTAAAGGAACAGGGGAATATTCAACTTCCATATCATACCTTGATCTAAAGGAACAGGGGAATATTCAACTTCCATATCATACCTTGATCTAAAGGAACAGGGGAATATTCAACTTCCACATCATACCTTGATCTAAAGGAACAGGGGAATATTAAACTTCCATATCATACCTTGATCTAAAGGAACAGGGGAATATTCAACTTCCACATCATACCTTGATCTAAAGGAACAGGGGAATATTAAACTTCCATATCATACCTTGATCTAAAGGAACAGGGGAATATTCAACTTCCATATCATACCTTGATCTAAAGGAACAGGGGAATATTCAGCTTCCATATCATACCTTGATCTAAAGGAACAGGGGAATATTCAACTTCCATATCATACCTTGATCTAAAGGAACAGGGGAATATTCAACTTCCATATCATACCTTGATCTAAAGGAACAGGGGAATATTCAACTTCCATATCATACCTTGATCTAAAGTTACAGGGGAATATTAAACTTCCACATCATACCTTGATCTAAAGGAACAGGGGAATATTCAACTTCCATATCATACCTTGATCTAAAGGAACAGGGGAATATTCAACTTCCATATCATACCTTGATCTAAAGGAACAGGGGAATATTCAACTTCCACATCATACCTTGATCTAAAGGAACAGGGGAATATTCAACTTCCATATCATACCTTGATCTAAAGGAACAGGGGAATATTCAACTTCCACATCATACCTTGATCTAAAGGAACAGGGGAATATTCAACTTCCACATCATACCTTGATCTAAAGGAACAGGGGAATATTCAACTTCCATATCATACCTTGATCTAAAGGAACTGGGGAATATTCAAATTCCATATCATACCTTGATCTAAAGGAACAGGGGAATATTAAACTTCAACATCATACCTTGATCTAAAGGAACAGGGGAATATTAAACTTCCATATCATACCTTGATCTAAAGGAACAGGGGAATATTCAACTTCCATATCATACCTTGATCTAAAGGAACAGGGGAATATTCAACTTCCATATCATACCTTGATCTAAAGGAACAGGGGAATATTCAACTTCCATATCATACCTTGATCTAAAGGAACAGGGGAATATTCAACTTCCATATCATACCTTGATCTAAAGGAACAGGGGAATATTAAACTTCCATATCATACCTTGATCTAAAGGAACAGGGGAATATTCAACTTCCATATCATACCTTGATCTAAAGGAACAGGGGAATATTAAACTTCCATATCATACCTTGATCTAAAGGAACAGGGGAATATTCAACTTCCACATCATACCTTGATCTAAAGGAACAGGGGAATATTAAACTTCCATATCATACCTTGATCTAAAGGAACAGGGGAATATTCAACTTCCATATCATACCTTGATCTAAAGGAACTGGGGAATATTCAACTTCCATATCATACCTTGATCTAAAGGAACAGGGGAATATTCAAATTCCATATCATACCTTGATCTAAAGGAACAGGGGAATAGTAAACTTCCACATCATACCTTGATCTAAAGGAACAGGGGAATATTAAACTTCCATATCATACCTTGATCTAAAGGAACAGGGGAATATTCAACTTCCATATCATACCTTGATCTAAAGGAACAGGGGAATATTCAACTTCCATATCATACCTTGATCTAAAGGAACAGGGGAATATTCAACTTCCATATCATACCTTGATCTAAAGGAACAGGGGAATATTAAACTTCCATATCATACCTTGATCTAAAGGAACAGGGGAATATTAAACTTCCATATCATACCTTGATCTAAAGGAACATGGGAATATTCAACTTCCATATCATACCTTGATCTAAAGGAACAGGGGAATATTCAACTTCCACATCATACCTTGATCTAAAGGAACAGGGGAATATTCAACTTCCATATCATACCTTGATCTAAAGGAACAGGGGAATATTCAACTTCCATATCATACCTTGATCTAAAGGAACAGGGGAATATTCAACTTCCATATCATACCTTGATCTAAAGGAACAGGGGAATATTCAACTTCCATATCATACCTTGATCTAAAGGAACAGGGGAATATTCAACTTCCATATCATACCTTGATCTAAAGGAACAGGGGAATATTCAACTTCCACATCATACCTTGATCTAAAGGAACAGGGGAATATTCAACTTCCATATCATACCTTGATCTAAAGGAACAGGGGAATATTAAACTTCCATATCATACCTTGATCTAAAGGAACAGGGGAATATTCAACTTCCATATCATACCTTGATCTAAAGGAACAGGGGAATATTCAACTTCCATATCATACCTTGATCTAAAGGAACAGGGGAATATTAAACTTCCATATCATACCTTGATCTAAAGGAACAGGGGAATATTAAACTTCCATATCATACCTTGATCTAAAGGAACAGGGGAATATTCAACTTCCATATCATACCTTGATCTAAAGGAACAGGGGAATATTCAACTTCCATATCATACCTTGATCTAAAGGAACAGGGGAATATTCAACTTCCATATCATACCTTGATCTAAAGGAACAGGGGAATATTCAACTTCCATATCATACCTTGATCTAAAGGAACAGGGGAATATTCAACTTCCATATCATACCTTGATCTAAAGGAACAGGGGAATATTCAACTTCCATATCATACCTTGATCTAAAGGAACAGGGGAATATTCAACTTCCATATCATACCTTGATCTAAAGGAACAGGGGAATATTCAACTTCCATATCATACCTTGATCTAAAGGAACAGGGGAATATTCAACTTCCATATCATACCTTGATCTAAAGTTACAGGGGAATATTAAACTTCCACATCATACCTTGATCTAAAGGCACAGGGGAATATTCAACTTCCATATCATACCTTGATCTAAAGGAACAGGGGAATATTCAACTTCCACATCATACCTTGATCTAAAGGAACAGGGGAATATTCAACTTCCATATCATACCTTGATCTAAAGGAACAGGGGAATATTCAACTTCCACATCATACCTTGATCTAAAGGAACAGGGGAATATTCAACTTCCACATCATACCTTGATCTAAAGGAACAGGGGAATATTCAACTTCCATATCATACCTTGATCTAAAAGAACAGGGGAATATTCAACTTCCATATCATACCTTGATCTAAAGGAACAGGGGAATATTCAACTTCCATATCATACCTTGATCTAAAGGAACAGGGGAATATTCAACTTCCATATCATACCTTGATCTAAAGGAACAGGGGAATATTCAACTTCCATATCATACCTTGATCTAAAGGAACAGGGGAATATTCAACTTCCATATCATACCTTGATCTAAAGGAACAGGGGAATATTAAACTTCCATATCATACCTTGATCTAAAGGAACAGGGGAATATTCAACTTCCATATCATACCTTGATCTAAAGGAACATGGGAATATTCAACTTCCATATCATACCTTGATCTAAAGGAACAGGGGAATATTCAACTTCCACATCATACCTTGATCTAAAGGAACAGGGGAATATTCAACTTCCATATCATACCTTGATCTAAAGGAACAGGGGAATATTCAACTTCCATATCATACCTTGATCTAAAGGAACAGGGGAATATTCAACTTCCATATCATACCTTGATCTAAAGGAACAGGGGAATATTCAACTTCCATATCATACCTTGATCTAAAGGAACAGGGGAATATTCAACTTCCATATCATACCTTGATCTAAAGGAACAGGGGAATATTCAACTTCCACATCATACCTTGATCTAAAGGAACAGGGGAATATTCAACTTCCATATCATACCTTGATCTAAAGGAACAGGGGAATATTAAACTTCCACATCATACCTTGATCTAAAGGCACAGGGGAATATTAAACTTCCACATCATACCTTGATCTAAAGGAACAGGGGAATATTCAACTTCCATATCATACCTTGATCTAAAGGCACAGGGGAATATTCAACTTCCATATCATACCTTGATCTAAAGGAACAGGGGAATATTAAACTTCCATATCATACCTTGATCTAAAGGAACAGGGGAATATTCAACTTCCATATCATACCTTGATCTAAAGGAACAGGGGAATATTCAACTTCCATATCATACCTTGATCTAAAGGCACAGGGGAATATTAAACTTCCACATCATACCTTGATCTAAAGGCACAGGGGAATATTAAACTTCCACATCATACCTTGATCTAAAGGAACAGGGGAATATTAAACTTCCACATCATACCTTGATCTAAAGGAACAGGGGAATATTCAACTTCCATATCATACCTTGATCTAAAGTTACAGGGGAATATTAAACTTCCACATCATACCTTGATCTAAAGGAACAGGGGAATATTCAACTTCCACATCATACCTTGATCTAAAGGAACAGGGGAATATTCAACTTCCATATCATACCTTGATCTAAAGGAACAGGGGAATATTAAACTTCCACATCATACCTTGATCTAAAGTTACAGGGGAATATTAAACTTCCACATCATACCTTGATCTAAAGGAACAGGGGAATATTCAACTTCCATATCATACCTTGATCTAAAGGAACAGGGGAATATTAAACTTCCACATCATACCTTGATCTAAAGGAACAGGGGAATATTCAACATCCACATCTGTACAAGGTGCGTCTCCGACCACCTCCGGAGACGGTCAGGAGAATGTAATCAAAATCAGATCACAATGCGTCTTTTGGTTGTCTACACTGGCTTAAAAATGTGTACACAATCACAATGTGGACAAGATCAGGGCAATGGACTCATGTTAGACGCAGGTATAAACAGGGCTTATGATAGAGAAGTGACTTCCTGTCCTGTCCAGTACCTCATGCATGGCATCCATGAGCTTGGTGAGATGATAGAAGCGTTGAGAGGAGGCCACCATGCCTCTCTCCTTCAAATGGATAGCCTTGGTCAGCTCCCGAATGTAGTTCTGTCTCATCTCCTCAAACTGGGCCTGGCTCTTTAAACCCTCCAATGGAACTACGGAGAGAGAGAGACAAGGGACAATGGGTCATCAACCCGGAAACAAAATGTCTTCATCCAAATGGCACCCTATTCCCTGTATTGAGCACTACTTTTAATCAGGGTCCATAGGCATCCGGTCCAAAGTAGTGCACTATATAGGGTGCCATTTGGGATGTATCCTATATTTTAGACATGGAAGGTCAGACTGCTCTGAACTCTAATTCACAGAGATGTTACTGTAGGTCCAATGCAGCTGTTTTTATCTGAACATCAAGTCATTTCTGGGTAACAATTAAGTTCCCTACCGTGATTGTTTTCAATCTTAAAATGAACTAATTTACCACACGGCGATGTCAACATGGTGGGCCAATAATTAATCCCATCAAAACAGGCAAGAATTTCAGGCAGTCTTTTCAAACAGCTCCTACCCTACAAGGGCATTATTATCACGTTCACAATTTCACAGTATTATTCCAACATCACATGTTTGACTGCACTGGGCCTTTAATAGTCTCGCATCATTTCAATATAAATGGACCATTAGACTAAGAATTACATTATATTTCTTGAGGTAATTTTATTTTCCACATGAGTGAGCAAATATGTAGTGTAAATATGTAGTGTAAATATGCAGTGTAAATATGCAGTGTAAATATGTTGTGTAAATATGCAGTGTAAATATGCAGTGTGAAATATGTTGTGTAAATATGTAGTGTAAATATGTAGTGTAAATATGCAGTGTAAATATGCAGTGTAAATATGTAGTGTAAATATGTTGTGTAAATATGCAGTGTAAATATGCAGTGTGAAATATGTTGTGTAAATATGTAGTGTAAATATGTAGTGTAAATATGCAGTGTAAATATGTAGTGTAAATATGTTGTGTAAATATGCAGTGTAAATATGCAGTGTGAAATATGTTGTGTAAATATGTAGTGTAAATATGTTGTGTAATTATGCAGTGTAAATATGCAGTGTGAAGTATGTAGTGTAAATATGTAGTGTAAATATGCAGTGTAAATATGCAGTGTAAATATGCAGTGTAAATATGTAGTGTAAATATGCAGTGTAAATATGTAGTGTAAATATGTAGTGTAAATATGCAGTGTAAATATGTAGTGTAAATATGTTGTGTAAATATGCAGTGTAAATATGCAGTGTGAAATATGTTGTGTAAATATGTAGTGTAAATATGTTGTGTAAATATGCAGTGTAAATATGCAGTGTGAAATATGTAGTCTAAATACACCGTGTAATTATGCAGTGTAAATATGTAGTGTAAATACACAGTGTAATTATGCAGTGTGAAGATACAGTGTAAATACGCAGTGTAAATATACAGTGTGAAATATCCAGTGTAAATATGCAGTGTAAATATCCAGTGTAAATATACAGTGTGAAGACACAGTGTAAATACACAGTGTAATTATGCAGTGTGAAGATACAGTGTAAATACCATTACCAATACCATACCATTCCAGTGTTTTACTTGCTATATTGTATCTACTTTGCCACCATGGCCTTTTTGCCTTTACCTCCCTTATCTCACCTCATTTGCTCACATCGTATATAGACTTGTTTATACTGTATTATTGACTGTATGTTTGTTTTACTCCATGTGTAACTCTGTGTTGTTGTATCTGTCGAACTGCTTTGCTTTATCTTGGCCAGGTCGCAATTTTAAATGAGAACTTGTTCTCAACTTGCCTACCTGGTTAAATAAAGGTGAAACAAATAAATAAATAAAATAAATAAAATACGCAGTGTAAATATACAGTGTGAAATATCCAGTGTAAATATGCAGTGTGAAATATCCAGTGTAAATATGCAGCCACAAAGACCTACTATGTGTTCTCCTGAAGTACCAGGGAGAAAGTGAGAGAGACAGTGACATAAATAGTGACAATTTGTTTTTGTTTTTTTAGGCTTACAACATCACTGTCCGTGTACCATGTGTTTAACTTCATCTTTATCTTAATCTTGATTTTACTTTTAATTTAATAACTTTGTGGATATATCAACTACTCTCATAAAATGTGTTTTTACGTTTTATAGAATTAAAGTGGATGTCCCTTTGGATTTCTTGAGACCTGACCATGAACTTGTTTTCCTCTGTTCATGTAAAGGTCAACGTAAAACTGTTACTTAATAACAGCTGCTTCACAAATCCTGCCTTGTCCCAGTTCACCTTTTTCCCAGTTCAACAACACATTATGAAACACTGTATATTTCTACATCTGGTGGCAATACATGTGTCCCAGATGGTACTCTGTTCCCTCTATAGTATGTTACTTCTGACCAGAGCCATATGGGCTATGTGGGACAGGGCACCATTTAGGACAGAGACAATAGTGTAACCAAGACATTACCAACTGCTTCAGATGTCTTCTGTTTGTTCTTATTTGATCCTAACAGAAGTCTGTGGGCCAGAAAAGGTAGCGTAGGGTTCATCAGTCAATTTAATGTTTTAAAGAGGAAGTGGTACTGTGTTGTGTTTACCAGTGTTGAGAATCATGATGGCTTTCATACAGAGGAACTCCTCTTTGGTGACTTGGAGGCTGGTAAACTCCTGAGGAATGAACTGCATGGCCAGACACAGATCATATATGGGAGATCTCCTCATACGATCCCTGGGAGACAATTACAATATTAATATTCAGATATATCATAGTGGGATTTTATTGTTTTAACTAAATAGTTGGATACGTGAAAATAAAAACGTTTTATTCAATGCAGATTTTAAATATAGAACATTAACACAACATACTGGCTAAGGATAAGATCCGGAGCGAAGTATAAGTATTCACTGGTGACATTCTGGAAAGATCTCCAGCCCAGAGAGAACACCATTAGGTTCATCCAGGAGTATTGGATGAGTGTCATCTGGTCGTTGATGTGGAGGCTACGGAACCCTGTCAACAAACCAGAGAAAAGAATATGTGAATGTTTTCAAGAAAGCTTGTTTTACTTGCAATGACCGTGATATGTGGTTGTTTTTGACCTGCCTTACTTGTGTTGTTTTTGACCTGCCTTACTTGTGTTGTTGTTGACCTGCCTTACTTGTGTTGTTTTTGACCTGCCTTACTTGTGTTGTTTTTGACCTGCCTTACTTGTGTTGTTTTTGACCTGCCTTACCTGTGTTGTTTTTGACCTGCCTTACTTGTGTTGTTTTTGACCTGCTTACCTGTGTTGTTTTTGACCTGCCTTACTTGTGTTGTTTTTGACCTGCCTTACCTGTGTTGTTTTTGACCTGCCTTACTTGTGTTGTTTTTGACCTGCCTTACCTGTGTTGTTTTTGACCTGCCTTACCTGTGTTGTTTTTGACCTGCCTTACTTGTGTTGTTTTTGACCTGCCTTACCTGTGTTGTTTTTGACCTGCCTTACTTGTGTTGTTTTTGACCTGCCTTACCTGTGTTGTTTTTGACCTGCCTTACCTGTGTTGTTTTTGACCTGCCTTACTTGTGTTGTTTTTGACCTGCCTTACCTGTGTTGTTGTTGACCTGCCTTACCTGTGTTGTTTTTGACCTGCCTTACCTGTGTTGTTGTTGACCTGCCTTACTTGTGTTGTTTTTGACCTGCCTTACCTGTGTTGTTGTTGACCTGCCTTACCTATGTTGTTTTTGACCTGCCTTACTTGTGTTGTTTTTGACCTGCCTTACCTGTGTTGTTGTTGTTGACCTGCCTTACCTGTGTTGTTTTTGACCTGCCTTACATGTGTTGTTTTTGACCTGCCTTACCTGTGTTGTTTTTGACCTGCCTTACCTGTGTTGTTTTTGACCTGCCTTACTTGTGTTGTTTTTGACCTGCCTTACCTGTGTTGTTTTTGACCTGCCTTACTTGTGTTGTTTTTGACCTGCCTTACCTGTGTTGTTTTTGACCTGCCTTACCTGTGTTGTTTTTGACCTGCCTCACTTGTGTTGTTTTTGACCTGCCTTATCTGTGTTGTTGTTGACCTGCCTTACCTGTGTTGTTTTTGACCTGCCTTACCTGTGTTGTTGTTGACCTGCCTTACTTGTGTTGTTTTTGACCTGCCTTACCTGTGTTGTTTTTGACCTGCCTTACCTGTGTTGTTTTTGACCTGCCTTACTTGTGATGTTTTTGACCTGCCTTACCTGTGTTGTTTTTGACCTGCCTTACCTGTGTTGTTTTTGACCTGCCTTACCTGTGTTGTTTTTGACCTGCCTTACTTGTGATGTTTTTGACCTGCCTTACTTGAATGTAAGTCACTCCGGATAAGAGTGATGACCAAATGACCAAAACATAAATGGAAAAAGTAGGAAGAATAACCTTTATATATCTACTGTCATTTGAGTTTAAATGGTTCATTACCTCTATTCATATATAAAGTATCTACTGTCATTTAAGTTTACATTTTTTATTACATAATCATCAAATCAAACTTTATTTGTCACATGCGCCGAACACAACAAGTGTAGACCTTACCGTGAAATGCTTACTGACAAGCCCTTAACCAACAGTGCAGTTCAAGAAAAGTTAAGAGAGTATTTACCAAATAGACTGAAGTAAAAAATAAGAATAAAAAGTAACAAAATAAGATTAACAATAACGAGGCTATATACAGGGGGTACCGGTACAGAGTCAATGTGGAGGCTATATACAGGGGGTACCAGTACCGAGTCAATGTGGAGGCTATATACAGGGGGTACCAGTACCGAGTCAATGTGGAGGCTATATACAGGGGGTACCAGTACCGAGTCAATGTGGAGGCTATATACAGGGGGTACTGGTACAGAGTCAATGTGGAGGCTATATACAGGGGGTACCAGTACCGAGTCAATGTGGAGGCTATATACAGGGGGTACCAGTACCGAGTCAATGTGGAGGCTATATACAGGGGGTACCAGTACCG
Source organism: Oncorhynchus mykiss (assembly GCF_057628025.1). Taxonomy (NCBI): domain Eukaryota; kingdom Metazoa; phylum Chordata; class Actinopteri; order Salmoniformes; family Salmonidae; genus Oncorhynchus; species Oncorhynchus mykiss. The sequence goes on along the minus strand of NC_143048.1, from coordinate 50,607,972 downwards.
AGTCAATGTGGAGGCTATATACAGGGGGTACTGGTACAGAGTCAATGTGGAGGCTATATACAGGGGGTACTGGTACAGAGTCAATGTGGAGACTATATACAGGGGGTACCAGTACCGAGTCAATGTGGAGGCTATATACAGGGGGTACTGGTACAGAGTCAATCTGGAGGCTATATACAGGGGGTACCAGTACCGAGTCAATGTGGAGGCTATATACAGGGGGTACTGGTACAGAGTCAATGTGGAGGCTATATACAGGGGGTACTGGTACAGAGTCAATGTGGAGGCTATATACAGGGGGTACCGGTACAGAGTCAATGTGGAGGCTATATACAGGGGGTACTGGTACAGAGTCAATGTGGAGGCTATATACAGGGGGTACCGGTACAGAGTCAATGTGGAGGCTATATACAGGGTATTACGGTACAGAGTCAATGTGGAGGCTATATACAGGGTATTACGGTACAGAGTCAATGTGGAGGCTATATACAGGGTATTACGGTACAGAGTCAATGTGGAGGCCATATACAGGGGGTACCGGTACAGAGTCAATGTGGAGGCTATATACAGGGGGTACTGGTACAGAGTCAATGTGGAGGCTATATACAGGGGGTACCAGTACCGAGTCAATGTGGAGGCTATATACAGGGGGTACTGGTACAGAGTCAATGTGGAGGCTATATACAGGGGGTACTGGTACAGAGTCAATGTGGAGGCTATATACAGGGGGTACCGGTACAGAGTCAATGTGGAGGCTATATACAGGGGGTACTGGTACAGAGTCAATGTGGAGGCTATATACAGGGGGTACCGGTACAGAGTCAATGTGGAGGCTATATACAGGGTATTACGGTACAGAGTCAATGTGGAGGCTATATACAGGGTATTACGGTACAGAGTCAATGTGGAGGCTATATACAGGGTATTACGGTACAGAGTCAATGTGGAGGCCATATACAGGGGGTACCGGTACAGAGTCAATGTGGAGGCTATATACAGGGGGTACTGGTACAGAGTCAATGTGGAGGCTATATACAGGGGGTACCGGTACAGAGTCAATGTGAAGGCTATATACAGGGGGTACTGGTACAGAGTCAATGTGGAGACTATATACAGGGGGTACCGGTACAGAGTCAATGTGGAGGCTATATACAGGGGGTACCAGTACCGAGTCAATGTGGAGGCTATATACAGGGGGTACCGGTACAGAGTCAATGTGGAGGCTTTATACCAGGGGGTACCAGTACCGAGTCAATGTGGAGGCTATATACAGGGGGTACCGGTACAGAGTCAATGTGGAGGCTATATACAGGGGGTACCAGTACCGAGTCAATGTGCGGGGGTACAGGTTAGTTGAGGTAATTTGTACATGTAGGTCGGGATGAAGTGACTATGCATAGATAAAAAAAACAACGAGTAGCAGAAGTGTACAAAAGGGGTAGAAGCTGTTGAGGAGCCTTTTGGTCCTAGACTTGACGCTTCGGCACCACTTGTGTGCGGTAGCAGAGAAAACAGTCTATAGTCTATATCTTGGGTGACTGGAGTCTCTGACAATTTTAGGGCCTTCCTTTGACACCACCTGGTATATAGGTCCTGGATGGCAGGAAGCTTGGCCCCAGTGATGTACTGGGCCGTACGCACTACCCTCTGTAGCGCCAAATGGTCAGATGCCGAGCAGTTGCCACACCAGGCAGTGATGCAACCGGTCAGGATGCTCTCGATGGTGCAGCTCTAAAACCTTTTGAGGATCTGGGGACCTATGCCAAACATTTTCAGTCTCCTGAGGGGGAAAAGGTTTTGTCGTGCCCTCTTCACGACTGTCTTGGTATGTTTGGACCATGACAGTTTGTTGGTCATGTGGACATTAAAGGAATTTGAAACTCTTGACCCGCTCCACTACAGCCCCTTCGATCTTAATGGTGGCCTGTTCGGCCCGCCTTTTCCTGTAGTCCACGATCGGCTCCTTAGTCTTGCTCATACTGAGAGAGAGGTTGTTGTCCCTGCACCACACTGCCAGTTCTCGGACCTCCTCCCTATATGCCGTCTCATCGTTGTCGGTGACCACTGTTGTGTTGTTGGCAAAATTAACGATGGTGTTGGAGTCGTGTTTGGTCACTGGGGATGGTCTGGTGGTGTAGATATGTAGGTATTACAGACTCGGTCAGGAAGAGGTTGAAAAGGTCAAGACACTTGACAGTTGGTCCGCGCATGCTTTGAGTACACGTCCTGGTAATCCGCCTGGCCCAGCTGCTTTTTGAATGTTGACCTGTTTAAAGGTTTTGTTCACATCGGCTACCAAGAGCGTTATCACACAGTCATCCAGAACAGCTGGTGGTCTCGTGCATGCTTCAGTGTTGCTTGCCTCGAAGCGAGCATGAAAGGCATTTAGCTCATCTGGTAGGCTCGTGTCACTGGGCACGAGCCTATACAGTATGTATACAGTATCTAAAAGTCATTCATACGTATCTGCTGTCATTTGAGTTTAAATGGATCAATATCTTTATTCATACTTACAATATCTACTGTCATATTAGTTTAAATGGTTAATTACCTTTATTCATACTTATCTGCTGTCATTTCAGTTGAGATGGTTTATTATGTAAATAACAACGTTATCATCTTATCACGTTATTAACAAGAACAAGTTGTTCTGCTCCATTTGAAGTACATCAAGTGATGCGTATCAGAGTGTGAATGTAGTAACCTAGTGACTTAGTCACCCTAGTAACAGTCATACACAGTTGTAGACATATCACTACTGATAGACATAATGGTAGATATATCACTACTGGTCAACATAATGGTAGCTATATCACTACTGGTCAACCATAATGGTAGAAATATCACTACTGGTCAACATAATGGTAGCTATATCACTACTGGTCAACATAATGGTAGCTATATCACTACTGGTCAACATAATGGTGCATATATCACTACTGGTCAACCATAATGGTAGATATATCACTACTGGTCAACATAATGGTAGCTATATCACTACTGGTCAACATAATGGTACATATATCACTACTGGTCAACATAATGGTAGCTATATCACTACTGGTCAACATAATGGTACATATATCACTACTGGTCAACATAATGGTAGCTATATCACTACTGGTCAACATAATGGTAGCTATATCACTACTGGTCAACATAATGGTACATATATCACTACTGGTCAACCATAATGGTAGAAATATCACTACTGGTCAATATAATGGTAGATATATCAATACTGGTCAACATAATGGTAGATATATCACTGCTGGTCAACCATAATGGTAGATATATCACTACAGGTCAACCATAATGATAGCTATATCTCTGGTCAACCATAGTGGTACCTATATCTCTGGTCAACCATAATGGTAGATATATCACTATATCACTACTGGTCAACCATAATGGTAGATATATCACTACAGGTCAACATAATGGTAGATATATCACTACTGGTCAACCATAGTGGTCAATATATCACTACTTGTCAACCATAGTGGTCAATATATCTACTGGTCAACCATAGTGGTAGCTATATCTCTGGTCAACATAATGGTAGCTATATCTCTGGTCAACCATAATGGTAGATATATCACTATATCACTACTGGTCAACCATAATGGTAGCTATATCACTGGTCAACATAATGGTACCTATATCTCTGGTCAACCATAATGGTAGATATAGCACTATATCACTACTGGTCAACCATAATGGTAGATATATAATGGGTCAACCATAGTGGTAGCTATATCTCTGGTCAACCATAGTGGTAGATATATCTCTGGTCAACCATAGTGGTAGATATATCTCTGGTCAACCATAGTGGTAGATATATCTCTGGTCAACCATAGTGGTAGATATATCTCTGGTCAATCATAATTGCTTTGCAGCTTTTGATCTGGCTTGTATTTAATGGTGTGTGTTTCATAATAACAAATGTCAAATGAACTCTCCTTCTAAGACTGGCCTTCCCTTACTGTCAAATCATTACCTATCCTTATAAGACTGGCCTTCCCTTACTGTCAAATCATTACCTCTCCTTATAAGACTGGCCTTCCCTTACTGTCAAATCATTACCTATCCTTATAAGACTGGCCTTCCCTTACTGTCAAATCATTACCTCTCCTTATGGGAACTAGCCTTCCCTTACTGTCAAATCATTACCTCTCCTTACAAGACTGGCCTTCCCTTACTGTCAAATCATTACCTCTCCTTATGGGAACTAGCCTTCCCTCCCTGTCAAATCATTACCTCTCCTTATAAGACTGGCCTTCCCTTCCTGTCAAATCATTACCTCTCCTTATGGGAACTAGCCTTCCCTTCCTGTCAAATCATTACCTCTCCTTATACGACTGGCCTTCCCTTACTGTCAAATCATTACCTCTCCTTATGGGAACTAGCCTTCCCTTCCTGTCAAATCATTACCTCTCCTTATACGACTGGCCTTCCCTTACTGTCAAATCATTACCTCTCCTTATGGGAACTAGCCTTCCCTTCCTGTCAAATCATTACCTCTCCTTATGGGAACTAGCCTTCCCTTTCTTTGTCTTCAATCTTCTACTTATATTGATCACTTCATAGAAAGCAGGTATCCTGAAATCCAGACCTGTTTGGTGCTAACATGCCACTCCTTGTACTTTCAGGCTACAAACAAGGTTTGTGACATGTTACTTGTGTTCTTCTTACATAGGTATTGTGTCCACAAAGATTATTCTACATTACATGACATACAGTATGGATTCCACATGACATGACATACAGTATGGATTCCACATGACATGACATACAGTATGGATTCCAACTGACATGACATACAGTATGGATTCTACATGACATGACATACAGTATGGATTCTATATGACATGACATACAGTATGGATTCTACATGACATGACATACAGTATGGATTCTACATGACATGACATACAGTATGGATTCCACGTGACATGACATACAGTATGGATTCCACGTGACATGACATACAGTATGGATTCCACGTGACATGACATACAGTATGGATTCCACATGACATGACATACAGTATGGATTCCACATGACATGACATACAGTATGGATTCTACATGACATACAGTATGGATTCTATATGACATGACAAACAGCATGGATTCTATATGACATACAGTATGGATTCTATATGACATGACATACAGTATGGATTCTACATGACATACAGTATGGATTCTATATGACATGACATACAGCATGGATTCTATATGACATACAGTATGGATTCTATATGACATGACATACAGTATGGATTCTACATGACATGACATACAGTATGGATGCCACATGACATGACATACAGTATGGATTCCACATGACATGACATACAGTATGGATTCTATATGACATGACATACAGTATGGATTCTACATGACATGACATACAGTATGGATTCTACATGACATGACATACAGTATGGATTCCACGTGACATGACATACAGTATGGATTCCACGTGACATGACACACAGTATGGATTCCACGTGACATGACATACAGTATGGATTCCACATGACATGACATATAGTATGGATTCTACATGACATACAGTATGGATTCTATATGACATGACATACAGAATGGATTCTATATGACATACAGTATGGATTCTATATGACATGACATACAGTATGGATTCTACATGACATGACATACAGTATGGATTCTATATGACATGACATACAGTATGGATTCCACATGACATGACATACAGTATGGATTCCACATGACATGACATACAGTATGGATTCTACATGACATGACATACAGTATGGATTCTATATGACATGACATACAGTATGGATTCCACGTGACATAACATACAGTATGGATTCCACGTGACATGGCATACAGTATGGATTCTATATGACATGACATACAGTATGGATTCCACATGACATGACATACAGTATGGATTCTACATGACATGACATACAGTATGGATTCTATATGACATGACATACAGTATGGATTCCACGTGACATAACATACAGTATGGATTCCACGTGACATGACATACAGTATGGATTCTACATGACATGACATACAGTATGGATTCCACGTGACATGACATACAGTATGGATTCTACATGACATGACATACAGTATGGATTCTCATGACATGACATACAGTATGGATTCCACATTATGACATACAGTATGGATTCCACGTGACATGACATACAGTATGGATTCTATATGACATGACATACAGTATGGATTCCACATGACATGACATACAGTATGGATTCTACATGACATGACATACAGTATGGATTCTACATGACATGACATACAGTATGGATTCCACGTGACATGACATACAGTATGGATTCCACATGACATGACATACAGTATGGATTCTATATGACATGACATACAGTATGGATTCCACATGACATGACATACAGTATGGATTCTATATGACATGACATACAGTATGGATTCTATATGACATGACATACAGTATGGATTCTATATGACATGACATACAGTATGGAATCTATATGACATGACATACAGTATGGATTCTATATGACATGACATAGGGTATGGATTCTATATGATATGACATACAGTGTGGATTCTATATGACATGACATACAGTATGGATTCTATATGACATGACATAGGGTATGGATTCTATATGACATGAAAAACAGTATGGATTCTACATGACATGACATACAGTATGGATACTATATGACATGACATAGGGTTTTGGATTCTATATGACATGACATAGGGTATGGATTATATATGTCATTCTATGATTCTACCTACAAGTTAGTGTTTTGACTGATATTATCCAAAGCTGTGATGATATCACTACCAGTAGTTATAAAGGGTGTTTAGGAGGTTACCAGTAGTGATAAAGGGTGTTTATGAGGTTACCAGTAGATATAAAGGGTGTTTAGGGGGTTACCAGTAGTTATAAAGGGTGTTTAGGAGGTCACCAGTAGTGATAAAGGGTGTTTAGTTATAAAGGGTGTTTAGGAGGTTACCAGTAGTTATAAAGGGTGTTTATGAGGTTACCAGTAGTGATAAAGGGTGTTTATGAGGTTACCAGTAGTGATAAAGGGTGTTTATGAGGTTACCAGTAGTGATAAATTATGTTTTGGAGGTTAGCAGTAGTGATAAAGGGTGTTTAGGAGGTTACCAGTAGTGATAAATTATGTTTTGGAGGTTACCAATAATTATAAAGGGTGTTTAGGAGGTTACCAGTGGTTATAAATAGGTGTTTAGGAGGTTACCAGTAGTGATAAAGGGTGTTTAGGAGGTTACCAGTAGTGATAAAGGGTGTTTAGGAGGTTACCAGTAGTGATAACGGGTGGTTAGGAGGTTACCAGTAGTGATAACGGGTGTTTAGGAGGTTACCAGTAGTGATAAAGGGTGTTTAGGAGGTCACCAGTAGTGATAAAGGGTGTTTAGGAGGTTACCAGGAGTGATAAAGGGTGTTTATGAGGTCACCAGTAGTGATAAAGGGTGTTTAGGAGGTTACCAGTAGTGATAAAGGGTGTTTAGGAGGTTACCAGTAGTGATAACGGGTGTTTAGGAGGTTACCAGTAGTGATAAAGGGTGTTTAGGAGGTTACCAGTAGTGATAAAGGGTGTTTAGGAGGTTACCAGTAGTGATAAAGGGTGTTTAGGAGGTTACCAGTAGTGATAAAGGGTGTTTATGAGGTTACCAGTAGTGATAAAGGGTGTTTAGGAGGTTACCAGTAGTGATAAAGGGTGTTTAGGAGGTTACCAGTAGTGATAAATGGTGTTTAGGAGGTCACCAGTAGTGATAAAGGGTGTTTAGGAGGTCACCAGTAGTGATAAATGGTGTTTAGGAGGTTACCAGTAGTGATAAAGGGTGTTTAGGAGGTTACCAGTAGTGATAAAGGGTGTTTATGAGGTTACCAGTAGTGATAAAGGGTGTTTAGGAGGTTACCAGTAGTGATAAAGGAGGTTTAGTTATAAAGGGTGTTTAGGAGGTTACCAGTAGTGATAAAGGGTGTTTATGAGGTTACCAGTAGTGATAAAGGGTGTTTAGGAGGTCACCAGTAGTGATAAAGGGTGTTTATGAGGTTACCAGTAGTGATAAAGGGTGTTTAGGAGGTTACCAGTAGTGATAAAGGGTGTTTAGGAGGTTACCAGTAGTGATAACGGGTGTTTAGGAGGTTACCAGTAGTGATAAAGGGTGTTTAGGAGGTTACCAGTAGTGATAAAGGGTGTTTATGAGGTCACCAGTAGTGATAAAGGGTGTTTAGGAGGTTACCAGGAGTGATAAAGGGTGTTTAGGAGGTTACCAGTAGTGATAAAGGGTGTTTAGGAGGTTACCAGTAGTGATAAAGGGTGTTTAGGAGGTTACCAGTAGTGATAAAGGGTGTTTAGGAGGTCACCAGTAGTGATAAAGGGTGTTTAGGAGGTTACCAGTAGTGATAAAGGGTGTTTAGGAGGTCACCAGTAGTGATAAAGGGTGTTTAGGAGGTTACCAGTCGTGATAACGGGTGTTTAGGAGGTTACCAGTAGTGATAAAGGGTGTTTAGGAGGTTACCAGTAGTGATAAAGGAGGTTTATGAGGTTACCAGTAGTGATAAAGGGTGTTTAGGAGGTCACCAGTAGTGATAAAGGGTGTTTAGGAGGTTACCAGTAGTGATAAAGGAGGTTTAGTTATAAAGGGTGTTTAGGAGGTCACCAGTAGTGATAAAGGGTGTTTAGGAGGTTACCAGGAGTGATAAAGGGTGTTTATGAGGTTACCAGTAGATATAAAGGGTGTTTAGGAGGTTACCAGTAGTGATAAAGGGTGTTTAGGAGGTTACCAGTAGTGATAAAGGGTGTTTAGGAGGTCACCAGTAGTGATAAATGGTGTTTAGGAGGTTACCAGTAGTGATAAAGGGTGTTTAGGAGGTTACCAGTAGTTATAAAGGGTGTTTAGGAGGTTACCAGTAGTGATAAAGGGTGTTTATGAGGTTACCAGTAGTGATAACGGGTGTTTAGGAGGTTACCAGTAGTGATAAAGGGTGTTTAGGAGGTCACCAGTAGTGATAAAGGGTGTTTAGGAGGTTACCAGTAGTGATAAAGGGTGTTTAGGAGGTCACCAGTAGTGATAAAGGTTGTTTAGGAGGTCACCAGTAGTTATAAAGGGTGTTTAATTATAAAGGGTGTTTAGGAGGTTACCAGTAGTGATAAAGGAGGTTTAGTTATAAAGGGTGTTTAGGAGTTCACCAGTAGTGATAAAGGGTGTTTAGGAGGTTACCAGGAGTGATAAAGGGTGTTTATGAGGTTACCAGTAGATATAAAGGGTGTTTAGGAGGTTACCAGTAGTGATAAAGGGTGTTTAGGAGGTTACCAGTAGTGATAAAGGGTGTTTATGAGGTTACCAGTAGTGATAACGGGTGTTTAGGAGGTTACCAGTAGTGATAAAGGGTGTTTAGGAGGTTACCAGTAGTGATAAAGGGTGTTTAGGAGGTTACCAGTAGTGATAAAGGGTGTTTAGGAGGTTACCAGTAGTGATAAAGGGTGTTTAGGAGGTTACCAGTAGTGATAAAGGGTGTTTAGGAGGTTACCAGTAGTGATAAAGGGTGTTTAGGAGGTCACCAGTAGTGATAAAGGGTGTTTAGGAGGTTACCAGTAGTGATAAAGGGTGTTTAGGAGGTTACCAGTAGTGATAAAGGGTGTTTAGGAGGTTACCAGTAGTGATAAAGGGTGTTTATGAGGTTACCAGTAGTGATAACGGGTGTTTAGGAGGTTACCAGTAGTGATAAAGGGTGTTTAGGAGGTCACCAGTAGTGATAAAGGGTGTTTAGGAGGTTACCAGTAGTGATAAAGGGTGTTTAGGAGGTTACCAGTAGTGATAAAGGGTGTTTAGGAGGTTACCAGGAGTGATAAAGGGTGTTTATGAGGTCACCAGTAGTGATAAAGGGTGTTTAGGAGGTTACCAGTAGTGATAAAGGGTGTTTAGGAGGTTACCAGGAGTGATAAAGGGTGTTTAGGAGGTTACCAGGAGTGATAAAGGGTGTTTAGGAGGTTACCAGGAGTGATAAAGGGTGTTTAGGAGGTTACCAGTAGTGATAAAGGGTGTTTAGGAGGTTACCAGGAGTGATAAAGGGTGTTTAGGAGGTTACCAGGAGTGATAAAGGGTGTTTAGGAGGTTACCAGGAGTGATAAAGGGTGTTTAGGAGGTTACCAGTAGTTATAAAGTCTAAACTAGTGCACTATATAGAGAATAGGGCATAGTGTGTTATTTGGGAAGCAAACATAGACTTATATCATAAGTCAACCCTGAATACAGTTATTCTGTTACCTGGCAGACCTGGCCAAGGTGACTGCATGCTACTACTGCTGTCTGTAATGTGGTACAGGTTGACTCCAGTAAAGGAACTCATATGGACCAATCCTAACTTGGATCCGCATCGGGGAAAACCTTCCATTTTACATCAGTTTAATGAAGTGTGAATGGGTTAAACGTGTGCAGACGTCAAGATAGGAAATCAAACCAGTTGACATTCTTCCTGCTGTTACTTGATCACCAGATGAATCACAGTCTGTCTCTCAGGACATTCTAAGACATTGATAAACCACACACACACACATCATTACACTGTTTTATTACCTGGCAGGGACTTGGACCACCGGACGATCCACAACAGCTGTCTATCGCACAGTCTGTTGAGACTGTTGAGGAGGAGGTGTGGCATGTCAGGCTGGGAGTTGTCATAGCCAGAGTACACCACCTGGTAGACGGACAGAGGAGTACATGATTGATCCCTGAATGTCAATCCATTGTCAGCAGCAGGACAATACAAAGCAAAAGGTGCCTATGATGAATATGAAACCTAACTTGTCCTTCAGTCATATTTTCCCTGAGTCTCTTATTGACTTCAATGCATGACTAAGTTACAATTAGATTTAGGTGGAGGTTAGGATTCCCCCCCTAAATCAGAAACTCCGACCCCACCTCAGGCTCAATGCTCTCCAGAATGCTGATGATCTGAGGGGAGAGCTGCAGCTCGTTGAGGCCAGGCATGCAGGGTAGAGAGGCCAGGGTCTGACCATCCCCCAGGGCTGACAAGGGCCCCTGGAACATCAAGGCTGGGGCCAGACCATCTCCCAGGGCTGATAAGGGCCCCTGGAACATCAAGGCTGGACCTGCCTTCAGGGCCCCAAAACGCTTCAGCTTCCGCCCTGTGACAATAATTACCACAAGGGTCAGTTAAAACATGTGAAGAGCACAAGGGACACTTGTTATTCACATACTGTATGTAGACATTGGCACGGGGCTGAATGAAATGAAGACGGGGTTCAACATCTATGAAATGCTTCGTTAAGATGTGTTCAGATGTGCCGGCTGACATAAGATATTCTGTCTGAGGCCAAAGTTAAAAGATATAATTATTTTTTTAAATAATATTTTTTATTTTATTGTTTTCAGGCTTAGTTTGTCTGGATAAAAAAAAAAAGGTTACTAAATAATTACTGTATTTATTTTTCTGTAAGTTGTAATTTTGGATGACTGGTACGGCCTTGAACGGTTGACTGATTAACAACCCGTAATATAACACACTGACTCCTCCTCAATAACCCATGACACATAAAATGTGTCAAATGAAAGGTCAGACAAAGGCTTTTACAAGAGCACTTTAGTTTTTTAATAAACTGTTTTTACCATACAGACGTAGGATCTTAATTTGAGCCAAATTTGCTACAGCAGGAAGATAATCCTGCAGCAACAGGAAATTTGAATTATTATGTAAATTTATAATGAATTTACATTTTTGTAGGAGTTAATACATTTTCCGTTAGGGAAAATCAAGCCTGAAAATTTCAAAGTGGAAATTACAAACTTCAGAAGCCTTTTTAAACTACAAATACACTACAAGTTTAAAATGTCATGCATTGCGGGAAAGTTCTCCTGCAACAGGGTGATCAAATTAAGATCCTACATCTGGAGTTCATTAAACATCCAAAAGGTAATATCCTAAGGGAAAGAACATTTCAGATAGTAATGACAGGGTGTGATGATTTTGTTTGGTCTCTGTGTGTTATCTGAAAGGCCATTTCAACATTCTCCTTGACTGGAAATTATGATTTCAAAGTGTGTGACTCCTGCTTGAGATGAGAGAGTGTTCATTTGTAACCCCTTTAATGTGATGTTCTCTAGATAATTGGTGAGGAGGGCATTCATTTAGTAGAAGAGGAAGACAGAGAGACATGACCACAAAGGTACCTCCGAGCATCATCCCAGCTTGGTAGCACTTCCTCAGGCGACACGCAGGACAATTCTTTCTCCGTATTTTATCCACGATGCAGTCATTTCGACCGGCACAGAGATAGTTATGATGTCCTGTTGAATAGAAGAACAGAATACAGCTAATTTGGGTTAAAGTGTGTTTTTAGAATTACTTTTCAAAGGCAATCATCTCAGAGAGAGGTGGGTTCTCTAAGGCTCTGTGTAATATTGTCTAATGGAGATGGGTTCTCTAAGGCTCTCAGTAATATTGTCTAATGGAGATGGGTTCTCTAAGGCTCTCAGTAATATTGTCTAATGGAGATGGGTTCTCTAAGGCTCTCAGTAATATTGTCTAATGAAGATGGGTTCTCTAAGGCTCTCAGTAATATTATCTAATGGAGATGGGTTCTCTAAGGCTCTGTGTATTATTGTCTAATGGAGATGGGTTCTCTAAGGCTCTCAGTAATATTGTCTAATGAAGATGGGTTCTCTAAGGCTCTCAGTAATATTGTCTAATGGAGATGGGTTCTCTAAGGCTCTCAGTAATATTGTCTAATGGAGATGGGTTCTCTAAGGATCTCAGTATTATTGTCTAATGGAGATGGGTTCTCTAAGGCTCTGTGTATTATTGTCTAATGGAGATGGGTTCTCTAAGGCTCTCAGTAATATTGTCTAATGAAGATGGGTTCTCTAAGGCTCTCAGTAATATTGTCTAATGGAGATGGGTTCTCTAAGGCTCTCAGTAATATTGTCTAATGGAGATGGGTTCTCTAAGGATCTCAGTATTATTGTCTAATGGAGATGGGTTCTCTAAGGCTCTGTGTAATATTATCTCATGGAGATGGGTTCTCTAAGGCTCTCAGTAATATTGTCTAGTGGAGATGGGTTCTCTAAGGCTCTCAGTAATATTGTCTAATGAAGATGGGTTCTACTCGGCTCTCTGTAATAGTGTTTAATGGAGATGGGTTCTACTCGGCTCTCTGAAATAGTGTCTATTGGAGATGGGTATTGTACTCTGAAGATTGAGAAGAGTTTTTGAGAGCGAGAGAGGGGGGGGGGTGAAAGGCAGGGAGAGAGATAAAGAATGAGAAATGGGGGGAGTGAAAGGCAGAGAGAGAGATAAAGAACGAGAAATGGGAGGGAGTGAAAGGCAGAGAGAGAGATAAAGAACGAGAAATGGGAGGGAGTGAAAGGCAGAGAGAGCAATTGAGTGTCTGCGAGAGATCGAAAAAGAACACAAAAAAAGAGCAGAGAGACATGACCATGGTCAGACTGAATGAAAATGACCATGGTCAGACTGAATGAAAATGACCATGGTCAGACTGAATGAAAATGACCAGGGTCAGACTGAATGAAAATGACCAGGGTCAGACTGAATGAAAATGACCATGGTCAGAGATGAATGAAAATGACCATGGTCAGACTGAATGAAAATGACCATGGTCAGACTGAATGAAAATGACCATGGTCAGAGATGAATGAAAATGACCATGGTCAGACTGAATGAAAATGACCATGGTCAGACTGAATGAAAATGACCATGGTCAGACTGAATGAAAATGACCATGGTCAGACTGAATGAAAATGACCATGGTCAGACTGAATGAAAATGACCAGGGTCAGACTGAATGAAAATGACCAGGGTCAGACTGAATGAAAATGACCATGGTCAGACTGAATGAAAATGACCAGGGTCAGACTGAATGAAAATGACCATGGTCAGACTGAATGAAAATGACCATGGTCAGACTGAATGAAAATGACCATGGTCAGACTGAATGAAAATGACCATGGTCAGACTGAATGAAAATGACCATGGTCAGACTGAATGAAAATGACCAGGGTCAGACTGAATGAAAATGACCAGGGTCAGACTGAATGAAAATGACCAGGGTCAGACTGAATGAAAATGACCAGGGTCAGACTGAATGAAAATGACCAGGGTCAGACTGAATGAAAATGACCAGGGTCAGACTGAATGAAAATGACCATGGTCAGACTGAATGAAAATGACCATGGTCAGACTGAATGAAAATGACCATGGTCAGACTGAATGAAAATGACCATGGTCAGACTGAATGAAAATGACCATGGTCAGACTGAATGAAAATGACCATGGTCAGACTGAATGAAAATGACCATGGTCAGACTGAATGAAAATGACCATGGTCAGACTGAATGAAAATGACCATGGTCAGACTGAATGAAAATGACCAGGGTCAGACTGAATGAAAATGACCATGGTCAGACTGAATGAAAATGACCATGGTCAGACTGAATGAAAATGACCATGGTCAGACTGAATGAAAATGACCATGGTCAGACTGAATGAAAATGACCAGGGTCAGACTGAATGAAAATGACCATGGTCAGACTGAATGAAAATGACCATGGTCAGACTGAATGAAAATGACCATGGTCAGACTGAATGAAAATGACCATGGTCAGACTGAATGAAAATGACCATGGTCAGACTGAATGAAAATGACCATGGTCAGACTGAATGAAAATGACCATGGTCAGACTGAATGAAAATGACCATGGTCAGACTGAATGAAAATGACCATGGTCAGACTGAATGAAAATGACCATGGTCAGACTGAATGAAAATGACCATGGTCAGACTGAATGAAAATGACCAGGGTCAGACTGCATGAAAATGACCATGGTCAGACTGAATGAAAATGACCAGGGTCAGAGATGAATGAAAATGACCATGGTCAGACTGAATGAAAATGACCATGGTCAGACTGAATGAAAATGACCATGGTCAGACTGAATGAAAATGACCATGGTCAGACTGAATGAAAATGACCATGGTCAGACTGAATGAAAATGACCAGGGTCAGAGATGAATGAAAATGACCATGGTCAGACTGAATGAAAATGACCATGGTCAGACTGAATGAAAATGACCATGGTCAGACTGAATGAAAATGACCAGGGTCAGACTGAATGAAAATGACCAGGGTCAGACTGAATGAAAATGACCATGGTCATTCGAGTGAAATGGGTCAGATCGAGTGAAATGACTATCGTCAGATTTAGTGACATGACCATGGGCAGAGAGTTCTATTACCACGATCAAACTGATTGACATAACCATTTTCAGACAGAGTGATATTACCATGGTAAGACTGAGTGACATGACCATTGGCAGAGAGAGAGATCATGACCAGGGTCAGACTGAGAGATCCATGACCAGGGTCAGAGTGAGAGATCCATGACCAGGGTCAGAGTGAGAGATCCATGACCAGGGTCAGAGTGAGAGATCCATGACCAGTGTCAGAGTGAGAGATCCATGACCAGGGTTAGAGTGAGAGATCCATGACCAGGGTTAGAGTGAGAGATCCATGACCATGGTCAGAGTGAGAGATCCATGACCATGGTCAGACTTAAAGTGACATGACCATGGTTAGACTACGTGCCAGGACCATGTTCAGACTGATTGACATGATAATGGTCAGATTGAGTAACATGACCATGAACAGACTGATTGAAATGGCAATGGACAGTCTGAGTAAAATGACTATGGTCAGACTGAGAGACATGACCATGGTCAGACTGAGAGACATGATCATAGTCAGATAGAGAGACATGACCATGGTCAGACTGAGGGTGAAATGACCACAGTCAGACTGAGAGAAATGACCATGTTCGGACTGAGAGTAACATGGCCATGGTCAGACTGAGAGACATGACCATGGTCAGACTGAGAGTGACATGACCATGGTCAGACTGAGACTGACATGACCATGGTCAGACTGAGAGTAACATGACCATGGTCAGACTGAGAGTAACATGGCCATGGTCAGACAGAGTGACATGACCATGGTCAGACTGAGAGTAACATGGCCATGGTCAGACTGAGAGTGACATGACCATGATCAGACTGAGACTGACATGACCATGGTCAGACTGAGACTGACATGACCATGGTCAGACTGATTGAAATGACCATGGTCAGACTGAGAGTGACATGACCATGGTCAGTCTAAGTGAAATGACCATGGTCAGACTTAGTGACATGACCTGGTCTGACTGAGGGACATGACCATGGTCAGACAGAGAAGCATGACCTTGTTCAGACAGAGTGACGAGACCATTGTCAGAGTGAGAGTGATATGACCACATTCAGACTGAGTGACGTGACCATGATCAGACTGAGAAACGTGAACATGTACAGATTGAGTGATAAGACCATGGTCAGACTGAGGGTGACATGACCATGGTCATTTTGAGAGCGACATGCCCATGGTCAGAATTATAGACATCACAATGGCCAGACTGATTATCATGACCATAGTCAGACTGAATGACAAAACTATGGTCAGACTGAGTGAAATGACCATGGTCACCTTCAGTAACATGGCCATGGTCAGACTGAGGGTGACATGACCATGGTCAGATTTATAGACATGACCATGGTTAGACTGACTAACATGACCATGGACATATTGAGTGAGATGACCATGATCAGACTGAGAGACAATGCCATGGTCAGTCTGAGAGAGATGACCATGGTCAGACTAAGTGATATGACCATGATCAGACTGAGTGTGACATGACCATGGTCAGACTGAGAGTGACATGACCATGGTCAGACTGAGAGTGACATGACCATGGTCAGACTGAGAGTAACATGGCCAAGGTCAGACTAAGTGAGATGATCATGGTCAGCCTTAGTGGCATTACCTGGTCTGACTGAGAGACATGACCAAGATCAGACTGAGAGTGACATGACCATTCTCAGACCTAGCGTAAAATGACCTTTGTCAGACTGAGTAACATGACCATGGTCAGACTGAGAATGAAATGACCATGGTCAGACTGAGGGTGACATGACCATGGTCATATTGAGTGACATAACTATGGTCACATTGAGTGACATGGCAATGGTTAGACTGAGAGTGACATGCCCATGGTCAGATTTATAGACATGACAATGGTCAGATTGATAATCATGACCATAGTTAGACTGAATGACAAAACCATGGTCAGACTGAGTGAAATGACCATGGTCAGACTGAGTGACATGTCCAAGGTCAGACTGAGTGACATGTTCAAGGTCAGACTGAGTGACATTACCATGGTCAGACTTAGTGACATGACCATGGTCAGACTGAGTGACATGTCCAAGGTCAGACTGAGAGACATGACCATGGTCAGACTGAGAGACATGACCATGGTCAGACTGAGAGACATGACCATGGTCAGACTGAGAGACATGACCATGGTCAGACTGAGAGACATGACCATGATCAGACTGAGAAACATGACCATGGTCAGATTTATAGACATGACCATGGTCAGACTGAGAGACATGACCATGGTCAGACTGAGAGACATGACCATGGTCAGACTGAGAGACATGACCATGGTCAGATTTATAGACATGACCATGGTTAGACTGAAATATATGAACATGGCCAGATTTATAGACATGACCATGGTCAGACTGAGAAACATGACCATGGTTAGACTGAGAGATATGAACATGGTCAGACTGAATGACAAAACCATGGCCAGACTGAGAGTGACATGACCATGGCCAGACTGAGAGTGACATGACCATGATCAGACTGAGAGAGACATGGCCATGGCCAGACTGAGAGAGACATGACCATGGCCAGACTGAGAGTGACATGACCATGGACAGACTGAGAGTGACATGACCATGATCAGACTGAGAGAGACATGACCATGGCCAGACTGAGAGAGACATGACCATGGTCAGACTGAGAAATATGTTCATGTTGTTCAGACAGAGTGACATGACCATGGTCAGACTGAGTGACATGACCATAGTTAGACTGATTGAAACGTCCATGGTCAGACAGAGTTATATGACCATGGTCAGACTGAGAGTGGCATGACCATGGTCAGACTGCGTGAAATGACCATGGTCAGACTGTGAGTGAAATGTTCATGGTTAGACTGAGTAACATGACCTGGTCTGACTGAGTGACATGACCATGGTCAGACTGAGAGTGACATGACAATGGTCAGATTGATAATCACGACCATAGTTAGACTGAATGACAAAACCATGGTCAGACTGAGTGAAATGACCATGGTCAGACTGAGTGACATGTCCAAGGTCAGACTGAGTGACATGTTCAAGGTCAGACTGAGTGACATTACCATGGTCAGACTTAGTGACATGACCATGGTCAGACTGAGTGACATGTCCAAGGTCAGACTGAGAGACATGACCATGGTCAGACTGAGAGACATGACCATGGTCAGACTGAGAGACATGACCATGGTCAGACTAAGAGACATGACCATGGTCAGACTGAGAGACATGACCATGATCAGACTGAGAAACATGACCATGGTCAGATTTATAGACATGACCATGGTCAGACTGAGAGACATGACCATGGTCAGACTGAGAGACATGACCATGGTCAGATTTATAGACATGACCATGGTTAGACTGAAATATATGAACATGGTCAGATTTATAGACATGACCATGGTCAGACTGAGAAACATGACCATGGTTAGACTGAGAGATATGAACATGGTCAGACTGAATGACAAAACCATGGCCAGACTGAGAGTGACATGACCATGGCCAGACTGAGAGTGACATGACCATGATCAGACTGAGAGAGACATGACCATGGCCAGACTGAGAGAGACATGACCATGGTCAGACTGAGAAATATGTTCATGTTGTTCAGACAGAGTGACATGACCATGGTCAGACTGAGTGACATGACCATAGTTAGACTGATTGAAACGACCATGGTCAGACAGAGTTATATGACCATGGTCAGACTGAGAGTGGCATGACCATGGTCAGACTGTGATTGAAATGTTCATGGTTATACTGAGTAACATGACCTGGTCTGACTGAGGGACATGACCATGGTCAGATGGAGAAACATGACCTTTTTCAGACAGAGTGACATGACCATGGTCAGACTGAGAGTGACATGACCATGGTCAGACTGCGTGAAATGACCATGGTCAGACTGTGAGAGACATGACCATGGTCAGACTGAGAGACATGACCATGGTCAGACTGAGAGACATGACCATGGTCAGTTTTATAGACATGACCATGGTTAGACTGAGAGATATGAACATGGTCAGATTTATAGACATGACCATGGTCAGACTGAGAAACATGACCATGGTTAGACTGAGAGATATGAACATGGTCAGACTGAATGACAAAACCATGGCCAGACTGAGAGTGACATGACCATGGCCAGACTGAGAGTGACATGACCATGATCAGACTGAGAGAGACATGACCATGGCCAGACTGAGAGAGACATGACCATGGCCAGACTGAGAGTGACATGACCATGGCCAGACTGAGAGTGACATGACCATGGCCAGACTGAGAGTGACATGACCATGATCAGACTGAGAGAGACATGACCATGGTCAGACTGAGAGAGACATGACCATGGTCAGACTGAGAGAGACATGACCCTGATCAGACTGAGAGAGACATGACCATGGTCAGACTGAGAGAGACATGACCATGGTCAGATTGAGAAATATGTTCATGTTGTTCAGACAGAGTGACATGACCATGGTCAGACTGAGTGACATGACCATAGTTAGACTGATTGAAACGACCATGGTCAGACAGAGTTATATGACCATGATCAGACAGAGAAACATAACCTTGTTCAGACAGAGTGACATGAAAATGGTAAGAGTGAGAGTGAAATGTTCATGGTTAGACTGAGTAACATGACCTGGTCTGACTGAGGGACATGACCATGGTCAGATGGAGAAACATTACCTTTTTCAGACAAAGTGACATGACCATGGTCAGACTGAGAGTGACATGACCATGGTCAGACTGCGTGAAATGACCATGGTCAGACTGTGAGTGAAATGTTCATGGTTAGACTGAGTAACATGACCATGGTCAGACTGAGAGTGATATTTTTTGGGGGAGGGGGTATTTTGCAAAAGCAGCAGCTACTCTTCCTGGGGTTCCACAAAGAACATGAAACATAATACAGAACGACATAATACAGAACAGCATCAGACAAGAACAGCTCAAAGACAGAGCTCCATACATTTAAAAAGGCACACGTAGCCCACATACAGTGGGGAGAACAAGTATTTGATACACTGCCGATTTTGCAAGTTTTCCTAATTACATAGCATGTAGAGGTCTGTATACAGTTGAAGTCAGAAGTTTACATACACCTTAGCCAAATACATTTTAAACTCAGTTTTCCACAATTCCTGGCATTTAATCCAAGTTCAAAAAAAAATCACTGTTTAAGGTCAGTTAGGATCACCACTTTATTTTAAGAATGTGAAATGTCAGAATAATAGTAGAGAGAATGATTTATTTCCAGTGGGTCAGAAGTTGATATACACTCAATTAGTATTTGGTAGCATTGCCTTTAAATTGTTTAACTTGGGTAAACCGTGTCGGGTAGCCTTCCACAAGCTTCCCACAATAAGTTGGGTGAATGTTGGCCCATTCCTCCTGACAGAGCTGGTGTAACTGAGTCAGGTTTGTAGGCCTCCTTGCTTGCACACGGTTTTTCAGTTCTGCCCACAAATTTCCTATGTGATTGAGGTCAGGGCTTTGTGATGTTGTCCTTAAGCCATTTTGCCACAACTTTGGAAGTATGCTTGGGGTCATTGTCCATTTGGAAGACTTATTTGCGACCAAGCTTTAAATTCCTGACTGATGTCTTGAGATGTTGCTTCAATATATCCACATAATTTCCCTTCCTCATGATGCCATCTATTTTGTGAAGTGCACCAGTCCCTCCTGCAGCAAAGCACCGCCACAACATGATGCTGCCACCCCCGTGCTTCACGGTTGGGATGGTGTTCTTCGGCTTATAAGCCTCCCCCTTTTTTCCTCCAAACATAATGATGGTGATTATGGCCAAACAGTTCTATTTTTGTGTCATGAGACCAGAGGACATTTCTCCAAAAATAACAACTTTGTCCCTATGTGCATTTGCAAACCGTAGTCTGGCTTTTTTATGGCGGTTTTGGAGCAGTGGCTTCTTCCTTGTTGAGTTGCCTTTCAGGTTATGACGATATAGGACTCGATTTACTGTGGATATAGATACTTTTGTACCTGTTTTCACCAGCATCTTCACAAGGTCCTTTGCTGTTGTTCTGGGATTGATTAGCACTTTTCGCACCAAAGTACGTTCATCTCTAGGAGACAGAACGCATCTCCTTCCTGAGCGGTATAACGGCTGCGTGGTCACATGGTGTTTATACTTGCGTACTATTGTTTGTACAGATGAACGTGGTAGCCTTCAGGTGTTTGGAAATTGCTCCCAAGGATGAACCAGACTTGTGGAGGTCTACAAATGTTTTTCTGAGGTCTTGGCTGATTTTTTTTTCTTCCAATGATGTCAAGCAAAGAGGCACTGAGTTTGAAGGTAGGCCTTGAAATACATCCACAGGTAAACCTCCAAATGACTCAAATGATGTCAATTAACCTATCAGAAGCTTCTAAAGCCATGACATCATTTTCTGGAATTTCCCAAGCTGTTTAAAGGCACAGTCAACTTAGTGTATGTAAACTTCTGACCCACTGGAATTGTGATACAGTGAATTATAAGTGAAATAATCTATCTGTAAACAATTGTGGGAAAAATTACGTAGATGTCCTAACTGACTTGCCAAAACTATAGTTTGTTAATAAGAAATTTGTGGAGTGGTTGAAAAACAAGTTTTAATGACTCCAACCTAAGTGTATGTAAACTTCCGATTTCAACTGTAGCTCTGAATCCACATCATGGCAGAGGTTGAAAAGCCATAGCACATACATTTTTTCAACAACAGTTTACAGTCACCTAATAATCCCCAGTTTACAATTGCCTCATTCATCCTCCTCCTCTCCCCTGTAACTATTCCCCAGGTCGTTGCTGTAAATGTGTTCTCAGTCAACTTACCTGGTAAAATAACGGATACATAAGAATAAAAAAATAAAAAATGGTCAATAATATCAAAGGCTGAAATCTAACAGTACAGCTCCACAATCTTCTTATTATCGATTTCTGTCAACCAATCATCAGTGATTTGTGTCAGTGCAGTACATGTTGAGTCCTCTTCTCTATAAGCATGCTGAAAGTCTGCTGTTCATTTGTTTACAGAGCTTGTCATTATTTTTCCACCTCTCCCACACTAACCTTACAAAATGTAAACTTTCATTATTAGTTTTTTTTATGCATGAATACAATTGCTCACTGTTCGTTGTTGGCGTTCCCTGCCTAAGTTTGCCCACATTGCCAATTAAATAATCATTAAAATAATTGGCAACATCAAATGGTTTTGTGATGAATAAGCCATCTGATTGGATGAAAGATGGAGTTGAATTTGTCTTTCTGCCCATAATTTCATTTAAAGTACTTTACATCAATGATCTTGGCTTCCTTCATATTAAAGTTTGTTCTTCTTTTGAGTTTAGTCACATAATTTCTCAATTTGCAGTAAGAGAGCCAATCAGATGTCCAGCCAGACTTATTAGCCACTCCTTTTACCCCATCTCTTTCAACCATACAGTTTTTCAATTCATCAACCCATTCCAACAGTCAGTTTCTTAACAGGTGCATGTTTAGCAATAATCGGAAGAAGCATTTTCATAAATTCATCAAGTGCAGCGTGTCACGACTTCCGCCGATGTCGGTCCCTCTCCTTGTTCGGGCGGTGTTCGGCGGTCGACGTCACCGATTGTCACGAACCGGCTCAAAGCCCGTAACAAAGGGAGACAACGTGGAGATAAGGAGTAACAAAATATATATTTATTAACTAAAGCAACTAAGGGAAATATACAATGATGTGTGTAATCAGTAATCAGTAGTGTAAGTGAGTTTTGCGTGCATGAATGTGATAATGCATGGTGTTGATAGGTGCCAAAGCAAACAAACAAAAGGCCACCAAGAACCACAACACAATCTACAAAGGTGTCTGCATGGAGAGAGTCTCCTCCATGAATGTGGAAGAGGTCTATTTATCCTGGGAGACACCTGGCCCAGGTGTTTCCCATGAAGCTGACGACCCTCCCAACTCCGCCCACCGGCATCCTAATAAGGAAATAAGAACAAAGACAGAATACAGCAGACAGAGTGGGAGGGTCGTCACACCGATCTTCTAGCCATCACTGATCCATTTTTAATTTTCCATTGGTTTTGTCTTGTCTTCCTTCACACCTGGTTCCAATCCCATCAATTACATGTTGTGTATTTAACCCTCTGTTTCCCATCGTGTCCTTGTCAGAGATTGTTTGTTTTGTATGTTTGTGTATTATGTGTTGGTGCGACGGGTTCTGGAACACACTTTTATTTATTATGTCATTTTGGTTTTGGAGTCATATTAAGTCTGTCCCTGCCACCTATGGAGAGTGACCGCATTGCAGCCGTGCGTAATTGGCCGACTCCCACCACGGTTAAGAAGGTGCAGCGATTCTTAGGGTTTGCCAACTACTACCGGAGGTTTATCCGGGGTTTTCAAATCAAATCAAATTTTATTTGTCACATACACCATGGTTAGCAGATGTTAATGCGAGTGTAGCGAAATGCTTGTGCTTCTAGTTCCGACAATGCAGTAATAACAAGTAATCTAACTAACAATTCCAAAACTACTGTCTTGTACACAGTGTAAGGGGATAAAGAATATGTACATAAGGATATATGAATGAGTGATGGTACAGAGCAGCATAGGCAAGATACAGTAGATGGTATCGAGTACAGTATATACATATGAGATGAGTATGTAAACAAAGTGGCATAGTTAAAGTGGCTAGTGATACATGTATTACATAAGAATACAGTCGATGATATAGAGTACAGTATATATGTATGCATATGAGATGAATAATGTAGGGTAAGTAACATTATATAAGGTAGCATTGTTTAAAGTGGCTAGTGATATATTTACATAATTTCCCATCAATTCCCATTATTAAAGTGGCTGGAGTTGAGTCAGTGTCAGTGTGTTGGCAGCAGCCACTCAATGTTACTGGTGGCTGTTTAACAGTCTGATGGCCTTGAGATAGAAGAAGTTAGAAGTTAGAAGACAGAAGTTTTTCAGTCTCTCGGTCCCAGCTTTGATGCACCTGTACTGACCTCGCCTTCTGGATGATAGCGGGGTGAACAGGCAGTGGCTCGGGTGGTTGATGTCCTTGATGATCTTTATGGCCTTCCTGTGACATCGGGTGGTGTAGGTGTCCTGGAGGGCAGGTAGTTTGCCCCCGGTGATGCGTTGTGCAGACCTCACTACCCTCTGGAGAACCTTACGGTTGCCGTCCTAGGGCAATTGCCGTACCAGGCGGTGATACAGCCCGACAGGATGCTCTCGATTGTGCATCTGTAGAAGTTTGTGAGTGCTTTTGGTGACAAGCCGAATTTCTTCAGCCTCCTGAGGTTGAAGAGGCGCTGCTGCGCCTTCTTCACAATGCTGTCTGTGTGAGTGGACCAATTCAGTTTGTCTGTGATGTGTATGTTGAGGAACTTAAAACTTGCTACCCTCTCCACTACTGTTCCATCGATGTGGATAGGGGGGTGTTCCCTCTGCTGTTTCCTGAAGTCCACAATCATCTCCTAAGTTTTGTTGACGTTGAGTGTGAGGTTATTTTCCTGACACCACACTCCGAGGGCCCTCACCTCCTCCCTGTAGGCCGTCTCGTCGTTGTTGGTAATCAAGCCTACCACTGTTGTGTCGTCCGCAAACTTGATGATTGAGTTGGAGGCGTGCGTGGCCACGCAGTCGTGGGTGAACAGGGAGTACAGGAGAGGGCTCAGAACGCACCCTTGTGGGGCCCCAGTGTTGAGGATCAGCGGGGGGGAGGTGTTGTTGCCTACCCTCACCACCTGGGGGCGGCCCGTCAGGAAGTCCAGTACCCAGTTGCACAGGGCGGGGTCGAGACCCAGGGTCTCGAGCTTGATGACGAGCTTGGAGGGTACTATGGTGTTGAATGCCGAGCTGTAGTCGATGAACAGCATTCTCACATAGGTATTCCTCTTGTCCAGATGGGTTAGGGCAGTGTGCAGTGTGGTTGAGATTGCATCGTCTGTGGACCTATTTGGGCGGTAAGCAAATTGGAGTGGGTCTAGGGTGTCAGGTAGGGTGGAGGTGATATGGTCCTTGACTAGTCTCTCAAAGCACTTCATGATGACGGAAGTGAGTGCTACGGGGCGGTAGTCGTTTAGCTCAGTTACCTTAGCTTTTTTGGGAACAGGAACAATGGTGGCCCTCTTGAAGCATGTGGGAACAGCAGACTGGTATAGGGATTGATTGAATATGTCCGTAAACACACCGGCCAGCTGGTCTGCGCATGCTCTGAGGGCGCGGCTGGGGATGCCGTCTGGGCCTGCAGCCTTGAGAGGGTTAACACGTTTAAATGTCTTACTCACCTCGGCTGCAGTGAAGGTGAGACCGCATGTTTTCGTTGCAGGCCGTGTCAGTGGCACTGTATTGTCCTCAAAGCGGGCAAAAAAGTTATTTAGTCTGCCTGGGAGCAGGACATCCTGGTCCGTGACTGGGCTGGATTTCTTCCTGTAGTCCGTGATTGACTGTAGACCCTGCCACATACCTCTTGTGTCTGAGTCGTTGAATTGAGATTCTACTTTGTCTCTGTACTGACGCTTAGCTTGTTTGATAGCCTTGCGGAGGGAATAGCTGCACTGTTTGTATTCGGTCATGTTACCAGACACCTTGCCCTGATTAAAAGCAGTGGTTCGCGCTTTCAGTTTCACGCGAATGCTGCCATCAATCCATGGTTTCTGGTTAGGGAATGTTTTAATCGTTGCTATGGGAACGACATCTTCAACGCACGTTCTAATGAACTCGCACACCGAATAAGCGTATTCGTCAATGTTGTTGTCTGACGCAATACGAAACATGTCCCAGTCCACGTGATGGAAGCAGTCTTGGAGTGTGGAGTCAGCTTGGTCGGACCAGCGTTGGACAGACCTCAGCGTGGGAGCCTCTTGTTTTAGTTTCTGTCTGTAGGCAGGGATCAACAAAATGGAGTCGTGGTCAGCTTTTCCGAAAGGGGGGCGGGGCAGGGCCTTATATGCGTCGCGGAAGTTAGAGTAACAATGATCCAAGGTCTTTCCACCCCTGGTTGCGCAATCGATATGCTGATAAAATTTAGGGAGTCTTGTTTTCAGATTAGCTTTTGTTAAAATCCCCAGCTACAATGAATGCAGCCTCCGGATAAATGGTTTCCAGTTTGCAAAGAGTCAAATAAAGTTAATTCAGAGCCATCGATGTGTCTGCTTGGGGGGGGATATATACGGCTGTGATTATAATCGAAGAGAATTCTCTTGGTAGATAATGCGGTCTACATTTGATTGTGAGGAATTCTAAATCAGGTGAACAGAAGGATTTGAGTTCCTGTATGTTTCTTTCATCACACCATGTCACGTTAGCCAAAAGGCATACGCCCCCGCCCCTCTTCTTACCAGAAAGATGTTTGTTTCTGTCTGCGCGATGCATGGAGAAACCCGTTGGCTGCACCGCCTCGGATAGTGTCTCTCCAGTGAGCCACGTTTCCGTGAAGCAAAGAACGTTACAGTCTCTGATGTCCCTCTGGAATGCTACCCTTGCTCGGATTTCATCAACCTTGTTGTCAAGAGACTGGACATTGGCAAGAAGAATGCTAGGGAGTGGTGCACGGTGTGCCCGTCTCCTGAGTCTGACCAGAAGACCGCCTCGTTTCCCTCTTTTTCGTTTTTTTGGGTCGCTGCATGGGATCCGCTCCGTTGTCCTGTTTGTAAGGCAGAACACCGGACCCGCGTTGCGAAAAACATATTCTTGGTCGTACTGATGGTGAGTTGACGCTGATCTTATATTCAGTAGTTCTTCTCAACTGTATGTAATGAAACCTAAGATGACCTGGGGTACTAATGTAAGAAATAACACGTAAAAAAACAAAAAACTGCATAGTTTCCTAGGAACGCGAAGCGAGGCGGCCATCTCTGTCGGCGCCGGAAGGCGCCGGTTTTGGTCAGGTAGCGGCTCCCATTACTTCACTGCTGAAGGGGGGTCCGTACTCCAGATTGTAGTGGTCAGCTGAGGCGGGCAGGGCTTTTAGTCACCTGAGGGCTTTGTTTACCACGGCTCCCGTGCTGGCCCATCAGGATCCCTCTTTGGTGTTCATAGTGGAGGTGAACGTGTCCGAGGCTGGGATAGGAGCTGTGCTCTCTCAGCACTTGGGTACGCCACCGAAGCTCCGCCCTTTTGCCTTCTTCTCTAAGAAGCTCAGCCCGGCGGAGCGAAACTATGACGTGGAGGACCGGGAGTTGTTGGCTGTCGTCAAGGCCCTGAAGGCGTGGGGACATTGGCCTGAGGGGGCTAGACATCGTTTTCTCATCTGGACTGACCACCGCAATCTGGAGTACATCCCGGCGGCGAGGAAACTGAACCCTCGCCAGGCAAGGTGGGCCATGTTTTTCACCCGGTTTGTTTTTACCCTTTCTTACAGACCAGGCTCCCAGAACATTAAGGCAGATGCATTGTCCCGGCTGTATGACACAGAGGAGCGGCCCATGGATCCCACTCCCACACAGGGCCCACACGTCACCCTCCTCTGGTCATCCTGGGATCGGTCGGACGGTGCGCTGTCTTAGTGGGAAGTACAGGTGGCCCACTTTAGCTAAGGACGTGAGGGTTTATATTTCCTCCTGCTCGGTGTGCACCCAGTGCAAGGCTCCTAGACACCTGCCCAGAGGTAAGTTACAACCCTTAACCGTTCCACAACGGCCGTGGTCACACCTGTCGGTGGATTTCCTAACCGTTCTTCCACCTTCACAGGGAAACACCACGATCTTGGTCGTTGTGGATCATTTTTCTATGTCCTGCCCTTTCCTCCCGTTTCCCGGTCCCCCTACGGCCCTACAAACTGTGGAGGCCCTGTTTACACACGTCTTCCGGCACTACGGGGTGCCTGAGGATATAGTGTCTGATCGGGGTCCCCAGTTCACATCAAGGGTCTGGAAGGCATTCATGGAACGTCTGGGGGTCTCGGTCAGCCTTAGCTCAGGTTTTCACCCCAAGAGTAACGGGCAGGTGGAGAGAGTTAACCAGGATGTGGGTAGGTTTCTGAGGTCTTATTGCCAGGACCGGCCAGGGGAGTGGGCGGCGTTCGTGCCCTGGGCAGAGATGGCCCAGAACTCGCTCTGCCACTAATCCACTAACCTTTCTCCATTTCAGTGTGTATTGGGGTATCAGCCGGTTCTGGCTCCTTGGCATCAGAGTCAGACCGAGGCTCCTGCGGTGGACGACTGGTTCTGGCACACGGAAGAACGCTGCCCATGTCCACCTTCAGCCAGAAAGTTGGCGCAGACCGTCACCGCAGTGAGGGTCTGGCTCTCTACCCAAAACCTGCCCCTCCACCTGCCCTGTCGGAAGCTGGGTCCGCGGTTTGTGGGGCCATTCAAAGTCCTGAGGAGACTGAACAAGGTATGTTACAGGTTACAGCTTCCCCCCGATTACCATATTAACCCCTCGTTCCATGTGTCTCCCCTCAGGCCGGTGGTGGCTGGTCCACTCCAGGAGCCTGAGGTGCAGGAGGTCCCTCGGCCCCATCTGGACGTCGAGGGGGCCCAGGCTTACTCCGTTCGTTCCATACTGGATTCGAGACTTCGGGGCGAAGGGCCTTCAGTACCTCGTGGACTGGGAGGGTTATGGCCCGGGGGAGAGATGCTGGGTTCCAGTGGAGGATGTGTTGAATCCTTCCATGCTGCGAGATTTCCACTATCTCCATACGGATCGCCCTGCGCTTCGCCCTCCGGGTCGTCTCCGAGGTCGGTGCCGACGCACGGCTTGAGCCACGCGTCAGGGGGGGATGCTGTCAAAACCTCCACCGAAATTGGTCCCTCTCCTTGTTCGGGCGGTGTTCGGTGGTCGACGTCACCGATCTAATAGCCATCACTGATCCATATTTCATTTTCCATTTGTTTTGTCTTGTCTTCCTTCACACCTGGTTCCAATCCCATTAATTACATGTTGTGTATTTAACCCTCTGTTTCCCATCGTGTCCTTGTCAGAGATTGTTTGTTTTGTATGTTTGTGTATTATGTGTTGGTGCGACGGGTTCTGGAACACACTTTTATTTATTATGTCATTTTGGTTTTGGAGTCATATTAAGTCTGTCCCTGCCACCTACACACACATTACATAGCGTCTGGATGCTCCTCATTAATCACATCAGACCAACTAATATTTTTTAACTTCATCCACATGAGTCACAGCTAAATATTTTATATGATCTCTTATATTTTATATGATCTCTTATATGATCTCTTATTTTAGTCCCAGCTGTTGAAACTTTGAATCTCCTGGATATAGCCACTATATTGTGATCACTGCATCCAATGGGTACGGATACAGGTTTAGAACAAAGTTCTATAGTATTGGTAAAGATGTGATCGATACATGTAGATGATCTTGTTCCTGTAGTGTTTGTAAACACCCTGGTAGGTTGATTGATAACCTGAACCAGATTACAGGCACTGGTTACAGTGAGAAGCTTCCTGTTGAGCGGACAGCTTGATGAAAACCAGTCAATATTCAGGTCCCCAAGAAAGTAGACATCTCTGTTTACATCACATACAATATTAAGCATTTCACATATATTATTTAGATACAGACAGTTAGCACTTGGTATATAGCAACACCCCACAATAAAAGGCTTTAGATGTGCCAGGTGAACCTGCAACCACAACACTTCAATAACACTTGACATAAGATCTTCTCTAAACATTACAGGGATATGACTCTGAATATATACAGCAAAACCTCCGCTATAAACATTACAGGGATATGACTCTGAATATATACAGCAACACCTCCCCTATAAACATTACAGGGATATGGCTCTGACTATATACAACACCTCCCCTATAAACATTACAGGGATATGGCTCTGACTATATACAACAACACCTCCCCTATAAACATTACAGGGATATGACTCTGACTATATACAACAACACCTCC
Source organism: Oncorhynchus mykiss (assembly GCF_057628025.1). Lineage (NCBI taxonomy): Eukaryota > Metazoa > Chordata > Actinopteri > Salmoniformes > Salmonidae > Oncorhynchus > Oncorhynchus mykiss. The sequence goes on along the minus strand of NC_143048.1, from coordinate 50,577,754 downwards.
CCTATAAACATTACAGGGATATGGCTCTGAATATATACAGCAACACCTCCCCTATAAACATTACAGGGTCTGAATATATACAGCAACACCTCCCCTATAAACATTACAGGGATATGGCTCTGAATATACAGCAACACCTCCCCTATAAACATTACAGGGTCTGAATATATACAGCAACACCTCCCCTATAAACATTACAGGGTCTGAATATATACAGCAACACCTCCCCTATAAACATTACAGGGATATGGCTCTGAATATATACAACACCTCCCCTATAAACATTACAGGGATATGGCTCTGAATATATACAACAACACCTCCCCTATAAACATTACAGGGATATGACTCTGACTATATACAACACCTCCCCTATAAACATTACAGGGATATGGCTCTGAATATATACAGCAACACCTCCCCTATAAACATTACAGGGATATGACTCTGACTATATACAACACCTCCCCTATAAACATTACAGGGATATGGCTCTGAATATATACAACAACACCTCCCCTATAAACATTACAGGGATATGACTCTGACTATATACAACACCTCCCCTATAAACATTACAGGGATATGGCTCTGAATATATACAACACCTCCCCTATAAACATTACTGGGATATGACTCTGACTATATACAACACCTCCCCTATAAACATTACATGGATATGGCTCTGAATATATACAACACCTCCCCTATAAACATTACAGGGATATGGCTCTGACTATATACAACACCTCCCCTATAAACATTACAGGGATATGACTCTGAATATATACAACACCTCCCCTATAAACATTACAGGGATATGACTGAATATATACAACACCTCCCCTATAAACATTACAGGGATATGACTCTGAATATATACAACACCTCCCCTATAAACATTACAGGGATATGGCTCTGACTATATACAACAACACCTCCCCTATAAACATTACAGGGATATGGCTCTGAATATATACAACACCTCCCCTATAAACATTACAGGGATATGACTCTGACTATATACAGCAACACCTCCCCTATAAACATTACAGGGATATGACTCTGACTATATACAGTAACACCTCCCCTATAAACATTACAGGGATATGGCTCTGACTATATACAACACCTCCCCTATAAACATTACAGGGATATGGCTCTGAATATACACAACAACACCTCCCCTATAAACATTACAGGGTCTGAATATATACAGCAACACCTCCCCTATAAACATTACAGGCTCTGACTATATACAACACCTCCCCTATAAACATTACAGGGATATGGCTCTGACTATATACAACACCTCCCCTATAAACATTACAGGGATATGGCTCTGACTATATACAACACCTCCCCTATAAACATTACAGGGTCTGAATATATACACCACCTCCCCTATAAACATTACAGGGTCTGAATATATACAGCAACACCTCCCCTATAAACATTACAGGGTCTGAATATATACAGCAACACCTCCCCTATAAACATTACAGGCTCTGACTATATACAACACCTCCCCTATAAACATTACAGGGATATGGCTCTGACTATATACAACACCTCCCCTATAAACATTACAGGGATATGGCTCTGACTATATACAACACCTCCCCTATAAACATTACAGGGTCTGAATATATACACCACCTCCCCTATAAACATTACAGGGTCTGAATATATACAGCAACACCTCCCCTATAAACATTACAGGGATATGGCTCTGAATATATACAACAACACCTCCCCTATAAACATTACAGGGATATGACTCTGAATATATACAGCAACACCTCCCCTATAAACATTACAGGGTCTGAATATATACAACACCTCCCCTATAAACATTACAGGGATATGACTCTGGATATATACAGCAACACCTCCCCTATAAACATTACAGGGATATGGCTCTGAATATATACAGCAACACCTCCCCTATAAACATTACAGGGATATGGCTCTGACTATATACACCACCTCCCCTATAAACATTACAGGGATATGGCTCTGAATATATACAACAACACCTCCCCTATAAACATTACAGGGATATGACTCTGAATATATACAGCAACACCTCCCCTATAAACATTACAGGGATATGGCTCTGACTATATACACCACCTCCCCTATAAACATTACAGGGATATGACTCTGAATATATACAACACCTCCCCTATAAACATTACAGGGTCTGAATATATACAACAACACCTCCCCTATAAACATTACAGGGATATGACTCTGAATATATACAACACCTCCCCTATAAACATTACAGGGTCTGAATATATACAACAACACCTCCCCTATAAACATTACAGGGATATGGCTCTGACTATATACACCACCTCCCCTATAAACATTACAGGGATATGGCTCTGAATATATACAACAACACCTCTCCTATAAACATTACAGGGATATGGCTCTGAATATATACAGCAACACCTCCCCTATAAACATTACAGGGATATGGCTCTGACTATATACACCACCTCCCCTATAAACATTACAGGGATATGACTCTGAATATATACAACACCTCCCCTATAAACATTACAGGGTCTGAATATATACAGCAACACCTCCCCTATAAACATTACAGGCTCTGACTATATACAACACCTCCCCTATAAACATTACAGGGATATGGCTCTGACTATATACAACACCTCCCCTATAAACATTACAGGGATATGGCTCTGACTATATACAACACCTCCCCTATAAACATTACAGGGTCTGAATATATACACCACCTCCCCTATAAACATTACAGGGTCTGAATATATACAGCAACACCTCCCCTATAAACATTACAGGGATATGGCTCTGAATATATACAACAACACCTCCCCTATAAACATTACAGGGATATGACTCTGAATATATACAGCAACACCTCCCCTATAAACATTACAGGGTCTGAATATATACAACACCTCCCCTATAAACATTACAGGGATATGACTCTGGATATATACAGCAACACCTCCCCTATAAACATTACAGGGATATGGCTCTGAATATATACAGCAACACCTCCCCTATAAACATTACAGGGATATGGCTCTGACTATATACACCACCTCCCCTATAAACATTACAGGGATATGACTCTGAATATATACAACACCTCCCCTATAAACATTACAGGGTCTGAATATATACAGCAACACCTCCCCTATAAACATTACAGGCTCTGACTATATACAACACCTCCCCTATAAACATTACAGGGATATGGCTCTGACTATATACAACACCTCCCCTATAAACATTACAGGGATATGGCTCTGACTATATACAACACCTCCCCTATAAACATTACAGGGTCTGAATATATACACCACCTCCCCTATAAACATTACAGGGTCTGAATATATACAGCAACACCTCCCCTATAAACATTACAGGGATATGGCTCTGAATATATACAACAACACCTCCCCTATAAACATTACAGGGATATGACTCTGAATATATACAGCAACACCTCCCCTATAAACATTACAGGGTCTGAATATATACAACACCTCCCCTATAAACATTACAGGGATATGACTCTGGATATATACAGCAACACCTCCCCTATAAACATTACAGGGATATGGCTCTGAATATATACAGCAACACCTCCCCTATAAACATTACAGGGATATGGCTCTGACTATATACACCACCTCCCCTATAAACATTACAGGGATATGGCTCTGAATATATACAACAACACCTCCCCTATAAACATTACAGGGATATGACTCTGAATATATACAGCAACACCTCCCCTATAAACATTACAGGGATATGGCTCTGACTATATACACCACCTCCCCTATAAACATTACAGGGATATGACTCTGAATATATACAACACCTCCCCTATAAACATTACAGGGTCTGAATATATACAACAACACCTCCCCTATAAACATTACAGGGATATGACTCTGAATATATACAACACCTCCCCTATAAACATTACAGGGTCTGAATATATACAACAACACCTCCCCTATAAACATTACAGGGATATGGCTCTGACTATATACACCACCTCCCCTATAAACATTACAGGGATATGGCTCTGAATATATACAACAACACCTCTCCTATAAACATTACAGGGATATGGCTCTGAATATATACAGCAACACCTCCCCTATAAACATTACAGGGATATGGCTCTGACTATATACACCACCTCCCCTATAAACATTACAGGGATATGACTCTGAATATATACAACACCTCCCCTATAAACATTACAGGGTCTGAATATATACAGCAACACCTCCCCTATAAACATTACAGGGATATGACTCTGAATATATACAACACCTCCCCTATAAACATTACAGGGATATGGCTCTGACTATATACAGCAACACCTCCCCTATAAACATTACAGGGATATGGCTCTGACTATATACAGCAACACCTCCCCTATAAACATTACAGGGATATGGCTCTGACTATATACACCACCTCCCCTATAAACATTACAGGGATATGGCTCTGAATATACACAACAACACCTCCCCTATAAACATTACAGGGATATGGCTCTGACTATATACAACACCTCCCCTATAAACATTACAGGGATATGACTCTGACTATATACAACACCTCCCCTATAAACATTACAGGGATATGACTCTGAATATATACAACACCTCCCCTATAAACATTACAGGGATATGACTGAATATATACAGCAACACCTCCCCTATAAACATTACAGGGATATGACTCTGAATATATACAGCAACACATCCCCTATAAACATTACAGGGATATGGCTCTGACTATATACAACAACACCTCCCCTATAAACATTACAGGGATATGGCTCTGAATATATACAACACCTCCCCTATAAACATTACAGGGATATGGCTCTGACTATATACAACACCTCCCCTATAAACATTACAGGGATATGACTCTGACTATATACAACACCTCCCCTATAAACATTACAGGGATATGACTCTGAATATATACAACACCTCCCCTATAAACATTACAGGGATATGACTGAATATATACAGCAACACCTCCCCTATAAACATTACAGGGATATGACTCTGAATATATACAGCAACACATCCCCTATAAACATTACAGGGATATGGCTCTGACTATATACAACAACACCTCCCCTATAAACATTACAGGGATATGGCTCTGAATATATACAACACCTCCCCTATAAACATTACAGGGATATGGCTCTGAATATATACAGCAACACCTCCCCTATAAACATTACAGGGATATGGCTCTGACTATATACACCATCTCCCCTATAAACATTACAGGGATATGGCTCTGACTATATACAACACCTCCCCTATAAACATTACAGGGATATGACTGAATATATACAACAACACCTCCCCTATAAACATTACAGGGATATGGCTCTGACTATATACAACACCTCCCCTATAAACATTACAGGGATATGACTGAATATATACAGCAACACCTCCCCTATAAACATTACAGGGATATGGCTCTGAATATATACAGCAACACCTCCCCTATAAACATTACAGGGATATGGCTCTGACTATATACAACACATCCCCTATAAACATTACAGGGATATGGCTCTGAATATATACAGCAACACCTCCCCTATAAACATTACAGGGATATGGCTCTGACTATATACAACACCTCCCCTATAAACATTACAGGGATATGGCTCTGAATATATACAGCAACACCTCCCCTATAAACATTACAGGGATATGGCTCTGACTATATACAGCAACACCTCCCCTATAAACATTACAGGGATATGGCTCTGACTATATACAACACCTCCCCTATAAACATTACAGGGATATGGCTCTGACTATATACAACACCTCCCCTATAAACATTACAGGGATATGGCTCTAACTATATACAACACCTCCCCTATAAACATTACAGGGATATGGCTCTGAATATATACAGCAACACCTCCCCTATAAACATTACAGGGTCTGAATATATACAGCAACACCTCCCCTATAAACATTACAGGGATATGGCTCTGAATATATACAACAACACCTCCCCTATAAACATTACAGGGATATGACTCTGAATATATACAGCAACACCTCCCCTATAAACATTACAGGGATATGTCTCTGACTATATACAACAACACCTCCCCTATAAACATTACAGGGATATGGCTCTGACTATATACAACCCCTCCCCTATAAACATTACAGGGATATGACTCTGAATATATACAACACCTCCCCTATAAACATTACAGGGATATGGCTCTGACTATATACAACACCTCCCCTATAAACATTACAGGGATATGACTCTGAATATATACAACACCTCCCCTATAAACATTACAGGGATATGGCTCTGAATATATACAGCAACACCTCCCCTATAAACATTACAGGGATATGACTCTGACTATATACAACACCTCCCCTATAAACATTACAGGGATATGACTCTGAATATATACAGCAACACCTCCCCTATAAACATTACAGGGTCTGAATATATACAGCAACACCTCCCCTATAAACATTACAGGGATATGGCTCTGACTATATACAACAACACCTCCCCTATAAACATTACAGGGATATGACTCTGAATATATACAACACCTCCCCTATAGACATTACAGGGATATGGGTCTGAATATATACAACACCTCCCCTATAAACATTACAGGGATATGACTCTGAATATATACACCACCTCCCCTATAAACATTACAGAGATATGACTCTGAATATATACAACACCTCCCCTATAAACATTACAGGGATATGACTCTGAATATATACAGCAACACTATGCATTTCTGTCTCTTCTGTAGATGTTATATCCTTGTATTGCTGCTATTGTATCATCAGATTAATTATCTAAGTGAGTCTCAGAAATGGCTGGTTTATGAATGTTATCTGATGTTTGCAAATTATTGATTTAATGAACCTTATGTCTACGGCTACATATATTTGTCACGTATACTCCCTCTCCGGCCTCCAGGTCATCAGGCTGCTGATTATCCTGCACACCTGCCTCAGACAGATCACCAGGCTCCCCTGCTACAGCCGGCTCGTCAGGCTCTCATGCCTCAGACAGATCACCATGCTCCCCTGCTACAGCCGGCTCGTCAGGCTCTCATGCCTCAGACAGATCACTAGGCTCCCCTGCTACAGCCGGCTCGTCAGGCTCTCATGCCTCAGACAGATCACCAGGCTCCCCTGCTACAGCTGGCTCGTCAGGCTCTCATGCCTCAGACAGATCACCAGGCTCCCCTGCTACAGCCGGCTCATCAGGCTCTCAGACAGATCACCAGGCTCCCCTGCTACAGCCGGCTCGTCAGGCTCTCATGCCTCAGACAGATCACCAGGCTCCCCTGCTACAGCCGGCTCGTCAGGCTCTCATGCCTCAGACAGATCGCCAGGCTCCCCTGCTACAGCCGGCTCGTCAGGCTCTCATGCCTCAGACAGATCACCAGGCTCCCCTGCTACAGCCGGCTCATCAGGCTCTCAGACAGATCACCAGGCTCCCCTGCTACAGCCGGCTCGTCAGGCTCTCATGCCTCAGACAGATCACCAGGCTCCCCTACTACAGCCGGCTCGTCAGGCTCTCATGCCTCAGACAGATCACCAGGCTCCCCTGCTACAGCCGGCTCGTCAGGCTCTCAGACAGATCACCAGGCTCCCCTGCTACAGCCGGCTCAACAGGCTCTCATGCCTCAGACAGATCACCAGGCTCCCCTGCTACAGCCGGCTCATCAGGCTCTCAGACAGATCACCAGGCTCCCCTGCTACAGCCGGCTCAACAGGCTCTCATGCCTCAGACAGATCACCAGGCTCCCCTGCTACAGCCGGCTCGTCAGGCTCTCATGCCTCAGACAGATCACCAGGCTCCCCTGCTACAGCTGGCTCGTCAGGCTCTCATGCCTCAGACAGATCACCAGGCTCCCCTGCTACAGCTGGCTCGTCAGGCTCTCATGCCTCAGACAGATCACCAGGCTCCCCTGCTACAGCCGGCTCATCAGGCTCTCAGACAGATCACCAGGCTCCCCTGCTACAGCCGGCTCGTCAGGCTCTCATGCCTCAGACAGATCACCAGGCTCCCCTGCTACAGCCGGCTCGTCAGGCTCTCATGCCTCAGAAAGATCGCCAGGCTCCCCTGCTACAGCCGGCTCGTCAGGCTCTCATGCCTCAGACAGATCACCAGGCTCCCCTGCTACAGCCGGCTCATCAGGCTCTCAGACAGATCACCAGGCTCCCCTGCTACAGCCGGCTCGTCAGGCTCTCATGCCTCAGACAGATCACCAGGCTCCCCTGCTACAGCCGGCTCATCAGGCTCTCAGACAGATCACCAGGCTCCCCTGCTACAGCCGGCTCGTCAGGCTCTCAGACAGATCACCAGGCTCCCCTGCTACAGCCGGCTCAACAGGCTCTCATGCCTCAGACAGATCACCAGGCTCCCCTGCTACTGCCGGCTCATCAGGCTCTCAGACAGATCACCAGGCTCCCCTGCTACAGCCGGCTCAACAGGCTCTCATGCCTCAGACAGATCACCAGGCTCCCCTGCGCCAGCCGGCTCGTCAGGCTCTCATGCCTCAGACAGATCACCAGGCTCCCCTGCTACAACTGGCTCGTCAGGCTCTCATGCCTCAGACAGATCACCAGGCTCCCCTGCTACAGCTGGCTCGTCAGGCTCTCATGCCTCAGACAGATCACCAGGCTCCCCTGCTACAGCCGGCTCATCAGGCTCTCAGACAGATCACCAGGCTCCCCTGCTACAGCCGGCTCGTCAGGCTCTCATGCCTCAGACAGATCACCAGGCTCCCCTGCTACAGCCGGCTCGTCAGGCTCTCATGCCTCAGACAGATCGCCAGGCTCCCCTGCTACAGCCGGCCTGTCAGGCTCTCATGCCTCAGACAGATCACCAGGCTCCCCTGCTACAGCTGGCTCGTCAGGCTCTCATGCCTCAGACAGATCACCAGGCTCCCCTGCTACAGCCGGCTCGTCAGGCTCTCATGCCTCAGACAGATCGCCAGGCTCCCCTGCTACAGCCGGCTCATCAGGCTCTCAGACAGATCACCAGGCTCCCCTGCTACAGCCGGCTCGTCAGGCTCTCATGCCTCAGACAGATCACCAGGCTCCCCTGCTACAGCCGGCTCGTCAGGCTCTCATGCCTCAGACAGATCGCCAGGCTCCCCTGCTACAGCCGGCTCGTCAGGCTCTCATGCCTCAGACAGATCACCAGGCTCCCCTGCTACAGCCGGCTCATCAGGCTCTCAGACAGATCACCAGGCTCCCCTGCTACAGCCGGCTCGTCAGGCTCTCATAACTCAGACAGATCACCAGGCTCCCCTACTACAGCCGGCTCGTCAGGCTCTCATGCCTCAGACAGATCACCAGGCTCCCCTGCTACAGCCGGCTCGTCAGGCTCTCAGACAGATCACCAGGCTCCCCTGCTACAGCCGGCTCAACAGGCTCTCATGCCTCAGACAGATCACCAGGCTCCCCTGCTACAGCCGGCTCATCAGGCTCTCAGACAGATCACCAGGCTCCCCTGCTACAGCCGGCTCAACAGGCTCTCATGCCTCAGACAGATCACCAGGCTCCCCTGCTACAGCCGGCTCGTCAGGCTCTCATGCCTCAGACAGATCACCAGGCTCCCCTGCTACAGCTGGCTCGTCAGGCTCTCATGCCTCAGACAGATCACCAGGCTCCCCTGCTACAGCCGGCTCGTCAGGCTCTCATGCCTCAGACAGATCACCAGGCTCCCCTGCTACAGCCGGCTCATCAGGCTCTCAGACAGATCAGTAGGCTCCCCTGCTACAGCCGGCTCGTCAGGCTCTCATGCCTCAGACAGATCACCAGGCTCCCCTGCTACAGCCGGCTCGTCAGGCTCTCATGCCTCAGACAGATCGCCAGGCTCCCCTGCTACAGCCGGCTCGTCAGGTTCTCATGCCTCAGACAGATCACCAGGCTCCCCTGCTACAGCCGGCTCGTCAGGCTCTCATGCCTCAGACAGATCGCCAGGCTCCCCTGCTACCGCCGGCTCGTAAGGCTCTCATGCCTCAGACAGATCGCCAGGCTCCCCTGCTACAGCCGGCTCGGCAGGCTCTCATGCCTCAGACAGATCGCCAGGCTCCCCTGCTACAGCTGGCTCATCAGGTTCTCATACCTCAGACAGATCACCAGGCTCCCCTGCTACAGACGGCTCGTCAGGCTCTCATGCCTCAGACAGATCGCCAGGCTCCCCTGCTACAGCCGGCTCGTCAGGCTCTCATGCCTCAGACAGATCGCCAGGCTCCCCTGCTACAGCCGGCTCGTCAGGCTCTCATGCCTCAGACAGATCGCCAGGCTCCCCTGCTACCGCCGGCTCGTAAGGCTCTCATGCCTCAGACAGATCGCCAGGCTCCCCTGCTACAGCCGGCTCGTCAGGCTCTCATGCCTCAGACAGATCACCAGGCTCCCCTGCTACAGCTGGCTCGTCAGGCTCTCATGCCTCAGACAGATCACCAGGCTCCCCTGCTACAGCCGGCTCGTCAGGCTCACAGACAGATCGCCAGGCTCCCCTGCTACAGCTGGCTCGTCAGGCTCTCAGACAGATCACAAGGCTCCCCTGCTACAGCTGGCTCGTCAGGCTCTCATGCCTCAGACAGATCACCAGGCTCCCCTGCTACAGCCGGCTCGTCAGGCTCTCATGCCTCAGACAGATCACCAGGCTCCCCTGCTACAGCCGGCTCGTCAGGCTCTCAGACAGATCACCAGGCTCCCCTGCTACAGCCGGCTCGTCAGGCTCTCATGCCTCAGACAGATCACCAGGCTCCCCTGCTACAGCTGGCTCGTCAGGCTCTCATGCCTCAGACAGATCACCAGGCTCCCCTGCTACAGCCGGCTCATCAGGCTCTCAGACAGATCACTAGGCTCCCCTGCTACAGCCGGCTCGTCAGGCTCTCATGCCTCAGACAGATCACCAGGCTCCCCTGCTACAGCCGGCTCGTCAGGCTCTCATGCCTTAGACAGATCGCCAGGCTCCCCTGCTACAGCCGGCTCGTCAGGCTCTCATGCCTCAGACAGATCACCAGGCTCCCCTGCTACAGCTGGCTCATCAGGTTCTCATGCCTCAGACAGATCACCAGGCTCCCCTGCTACAGCCGGCTCGTCAGGCTCTCATGCCTCAGACAGATCGCCAGGCTCCCCTGCTACCGCCGGCTCGTAAGGCTCTCATGCCTCAGACAGATCGCCAGGCTCCCCTGCTACAGCCGGCTCGTCAGGCTCTCATGCCTCAGACAGATCACCAGGCTCCCCTGCTACAGCTGGCTCATCAGGTTCTCATACCTCAGACAGATCACCAGGCTCCCCTGCTACAGCCGGCTCGTCAGGCTCTCATGCCTCAGACAGATCGCCAGGCTCCCCTGCTACAGCCGGCTCGTCAGGCTCTCATGCCTCAGACAGATCGCCAGGCTCCCCTGCTACAGCCGGCTCGTCAGGCTCTCATGCCTCAGACAGATCGCCAGGCTCCCCTGCTACAGCCGGCTCATCAGGCTCTCATGCCTTCACCGGATCGCCAGGCTCCCGTGCCCCAGCCAAGCGACAGGTTCCCGCGCATCAGCAGGGGTGACCGTTCCCCTCCTGATCCCCAGGATCGTCCTTTTGGTTGGCGTCCTGTGGCTGGAGCCGAACGCACACGGGAGGGGGTACTGTCACGTATGCTCTCTCCGGTGCTCTAGGTCGCCATGCTCCCCCATCTCAGCAGGACTGACAGACTTCCCGCGCCTCAGCAGAGGTGACCGGTCCCCTCCTGATCCCCGTGATCGTCTTTTTGGTCGGCGTCCTGTGGCTGGAGCCGCAGGTCTCAGAGGGGGGTACTGTCACGTGTGCTCCCTCTCTGGCCTCTCCCTCTCTCGTTATGGCACACACCTGTCACCATTGTTACGCTCACCTGCGCGTCATCAGACTCACCTGTACCCCATCACCTCCTTGATTACCTTCCCTACATATGTCACTCCCTTTGGTTCCTTCCCCAGGCGTTATTGTTTCTGTTCCAGTGTCAGTTCTGTGCGTTGTTTGTGTTTCTTGTTTTTGTATTATGTTGTGTTTATTTATTAAAACACTCACCCCCTGAACTTGCTTCCCGACTATCAGCGCACATCGTTACAATATTAACATGGGCTAATTTCAGCCCTTTCCTGGGTAGCTTATCAGAGATTGACATAATACTGAAAAGAGCTAAATAAAAAAAATATACATTCAGCAGTCCATTAATCAATTGGTGTGTGTGCTGTGGGGTTGAAGCTATGAACCCACAGGCTTGGCTCTCTCATCCCTTCCAGGCTTCTGGGAGGGAGGGTGGACAATGAGCCTGTCATAGCGGATGTAAGCAATGTTCCCACGAGCTCTGGCAGCTTTCATGGCTGGGATCAGTTCTTTCCTCTTCTGGCGCACAGTTTCAGGATAGTCCTTGTTGAGGAAGATATACATTCCTCTCAAGTTCTTGGCTCTTTCCAGAAACGCAACCTTGTCCTTGAATCTCAGGAACTTGACGACCATCGGCCTGGGCCTGTCACCTGGGCCTGTCACCTGGGCCCGGTGGTGGGTTTTCCAGTCCTGTGGGCGTGCTCCACCTCAATCTTCCTGTGGTCCATATTCAATTACTCAGAGATCATTTCCCTAACTTTGTCCTCAGACTTCATACAGGTCTCACGTGGAGATTCTGCAATCCTGTCCACAACCATATTTCACCTTGATTTTCCCTCGAGTCTGATTTATCTGTCATTGTAATCATGGGTTCACACACAGAACTGATGTCCTCTATCAATGGCTTACAGATTGCTGTCATCTTGCCGTTCAACTCTTTAAACTCATTGAGCTGACACTGGGAGAACTGCAAACTGTTCTTTTATCAGACTGAGAGACATGACCATGGTTAAACTGAGAGACATGACCATGGTTAAACTGAGTGACATGACCATGGTCAGACTGAGTGACATGACCATGGTTAAACTGAGAGACATGACCATGGTCAGACTGAGAAACATGACCGTGGTCAGACTGAGAGACATGACCATGGTTAAACTGAGAGACATGACCATGGTCAGACTGAGAAACATGACCGTGGTCAGACTGAGAGACATGACCATGGTTAAACTGAGAGACATGACCATGGTCAGACTGAGAGACATGACTGTGGTCAGACTGAGAGACATGACCATGGTTAAACTGAGAGACATGACCATGGTCAGACTGAGAGACATGACCGTGGTCAGACTGAGAGACATGACCATGGTCAGACTGAGAGACATGACCATGGTCAGACTGAGAGACATGACCATAGTCAGACTGATATACATGACCGTGGTCAGACTGAGAGACATGACCATGGTCAGACTGAGAGACATGAACATGGTCAGACTGAGAGACATGACCGTGGTTAAACTGAGAGACATGACCGTGGTCAGACTGAGAGACATGACCATGGTTAAACTGAGAGACATGACCATGGTCAGACTGAGAGACATGACCGTGGTCAGACTGAGAGACATGACCATGGTCAAACTGAGAGACATGAACATGGTCAGACTGAGAGACATGAACATGGTTAAACTGAGAGACATGACCGTGGTCAGACTGAGAGACATGACCATGGTCAGACTGAGAGACATGACCATGGTTAAACTGAGAGACATGATCATGGTCAGACTGAGAGACATGACCATGGTCAGACTGAGAGACATGACCATAGTCAGACTGAGTGACATGACCATGGTCAGACTGAGAAACATGACCATGGTCAGACTGAGAAACATGACCATGGTCAGACTGAGTGACATGACCATGGTCAGACTGAGAGACATGACCGTGGTTAAACTGAGAGACATGACCATGGTCAGACTGAGAGACATGACCATGGTCAGACTGAGAAACATGACCGTGGTTAAACTGAGAGACATGACCATGGTTAAACTGAGAGACATGACCATGGTTAAACTGAGAGACATGACCGTGGTTAACCTGAGAGACATGACCATGGTCAGACTGAGAGACATGACCGTGGTCAGACAGAGACATGACCATAGTCAGACTGAGTGACATGACCATGGTCAGACTGAGAGACATGACCGTGGTCAGACTGAGAGACATGACCATAGTCAGACTGATATACATGACCATGGTCAGACTGAGAGACATGACCGTGGTCAGACTGAGAGACGTGACCGTGGTCAGACTGAGAGACGTGACCGTGGTCAGACTGAGAGACGTGACCGTGGTCAGACTGAGAGACGTGACCGTGGTCAGACTGAGAGACGTGACCGTGGTCAGACTGAGAGACATGACCGTGGTCAGACTGAGAGACATGACCGTGGTCAGACTGAGAGACATGACCGTGGTCAGACTGAGAGACATGACCATGGTTAAACTGAGAGACATGACCATAGTCAGACTGAGTGACATGAACATGGTCAGACTGAGAGATATGACCATGGTTAAACTGAGAGACATGACCATGGTCAGACTGAGAGACATGACCGTGGTCAGACTGAGAGACATGACCATGGTCAGACTGAGAGACATGACCATGGTCAGACCGAGAGACATGACCATAGTCAGACTGATATACATGACCGTGGTCAGACTGAGAGACATGACCATGGTCAGACTGAGAGACATGAACATGGTCAGACTGAGAGACATGACCGTGGTTAAACTGAGAGACATGACCGTGGTCAGACTGAGAGACATGACCATGGTTAAACTGAGAGACATGACCATGGTCAGACTGAGAGACATGACCGTGGTCAGACTGAGAGACATGACCATGGTCAAACTGAGAGACATGAACATGGTCAGACTGAGAGACATGAACATGGTTAAACTGAGAGACATGACCGTGGTCAGACTGAGAGACATGACCATGGTCAGACTGAGAGACATGACCATGGTTAAACTGAGAGACATGATCATGGTCAGACTGAGAGACATGACCATGGTCAGACTGAGAGACATGACCATAGTCAGACTGAGTGACATGACCATGGTCAGACTGAGAAACATGACCATGGTCAGACTGAGAAACATGACCATGGTCAGACTGAGTGACATGACCATGGTCAGACTGAGAGACATGACCGTGGTTAAACTGAGAGACATGACCATGGTCAGACTGAGAGACATGACCATGGTCAGACTGAGAAACATGACCGTGGTTAAACTGAGAGACATGACCATGGTTAAACTGAGAGACATGACCATGGTTAAACTGAGAGACATGACCGTGGTTAACCTGAGAGACATGACCATGGTCAGACTGAGAGACATGACCGTGGTCAGACAGAGACATGACCATAGTCAGACTGAGTGACATGACCATGGTCAGACTGAGAGACATGACCGTGGTCAGACTGAGAGACATGACCATAGTCAGACTGATATACATGACCATGGTCAGACTGAGAGACATGACCGTGGTCAGACTGAGAGACGTGACCGTGGTCAGACTGAGAGACGTGACCGTGGTCAGACTGAGAGACGTGACCGTGGTCAGACTGAGAGACGTGACCGTGGTCAGACTGAGAGACGTGACCGTGGTCAGACTGAGAGACATGACCGTGGTCAGACTGAGAGACATGACCGTGGTCAGACTGAGAGACATGACCGTGGTCAGACTGAGAGACATGACCATGGTTAAACTGAGAGACATGACCGTGGTCAGACTGAGAGACATGACCGTGGTCAGACTGAGAGGCTCCAATAAATCTCTAAGATTACGAGACCAAAACAAGTCAGAAAAGAAGAACATTGTGAACACTGGTTACTGTGATACTGTGTGATACTGTCTGTGCTTTGCTTTAGTTGTGTGCCATTAGTTTATAAAAAAGGCACAAATGGTGCTTAGTAAAAACTGTAAAGTCCTGTCGTGTCTGGTGTCAATGTTTAGGGCTCAAAAGGCCACAATAACCCTCAATATTTATTGTTTTTTTAACCACACATGTTTATATTTTCTTCCTGAAACATCCTCATTAACCTTTCCTCTCAACCATATGCTACTCCCATGTACCATGGCAGTGTTCAACCGGTGGTCATTCTTTAAACGTCCAAGTCAAATCTCCATACCATATACTGTTACAATCCTCTGATATGGTGTTGCTTACCTTCGACCGCTCGTTTAAAGAACACTTTGCAGCTTCCACATGTGAGGACCCCATAGTGACACCCTGAGGCCTCATCTCCACAGATCATACATAGTCTCTGGGGTGGAACACTGCAGAACCAGGGAATGAGCCATTGGTTATTTACACTGACAACATTGGCACCCTGATATCACAGCAATTGGCTGATTGAGGAATAATAAAACAAGCTCATCAAATCAAATCAGATTAATTTTGGCAACAAACAAACAAAAGCGAATGCATGAATAAGAAACCACATTTAAATTATCTGAAAGATGCCAAACTGCTGAGACTTTTACAAAGGTTATGGTCAGCTATACTTTAAATAATGCGTCAATCTTACCCGCCATATCCTGTATAGGTTGGGGACCTCTGGAGCAGGGCTGAGGTGTGAATTCCATCCGGGGAGGAGTAGCCATGGTGTGGGTACTGGTCCTCGGAGACCCCGCTGGACTGGCACCAAAACGAGGAATGAGTAGGAGAGGTCTGAATGGACCATCTGGGCATTTCACTCTTATAAATCATCAAATGCTGCTGTGGACCCTGTCCGTTACTGCTCATTACATCAAAACTCAGCATGCCCTTACCGGGATGAGTAGGAAAGGGAACACCGCGTGAGTCTGCACGGACCTGGGGAACCGTCGACATCTGGTCGTTCTGATTCAAGTCGACTAGAAAGTTCGGTGAACAGTCCAATAGTACTTGTTGGTGCTGTTGTCCAGGCGCGGAGGTGGGGAAAGACGCTGCGGAATCATCCAGAAAACCTAACTGTTGTTGTTTCCTCTCGCTGTCATAACAGCTCTCGAGGGTAGGGATGTTGGCCGTTAGGTCAAAATCGGGACACGGTGTTTCCATGATTAGTGACGGCTCCTTCTCATCTTTGATGATCCTACAGACCCCGGTGGCTGTGGTTGAACTGGGTGTCGATATCATGTTCGTAGCCGCTCTCTGCAAACTTTCATGAGTTACTGTTGGGATCGGCTGCGGTAACGTGGAATCCTTCACTCCCTCTATACCATGCACCTCTGTCCAGCGCACAGGGTCAGAGCGGTCATAAAACGCTTTATTGATAAGTGATGCGTTATCTCTGACCGTACAGTCTTTGAACATGGCACTGTTGTTGCTTGAGCCAGGAGGCGCAGCGCACAAAGTGCCAACGTTTCCAAAACTACGCACTACGGAGGACATGCAGACTTGAGACTGTGGCTCCTTAGAGAATTTCCGAGGCTGACCAAATCCTACATCTTTATACTTCTCAATCAAATAACTTACTCTTTTACTGGAGTCTGTGACGTCTGAGCTCAATGTGTTCGCTGTGTCCATCCTGTCTGTTGTGTGTTCATTTTCCATTCTGTTGTCAAAGCTACAGAAATCACGAAGACGACAGTCAGTCAGAGTCCCTGTCGGTCGGCGAGGAGACTAGAGTGGGTGGTGTCTCTTGGTGCAAAGAAAGAACTTCCCAAAATGCTTTTCCGCGCAGCTACCACTGGCTTGCTGTATATATAGAGGAATACAATGGTACAACCCATACGTCTGTGGCTCAATCA